>NC_083576.1:77867853-78167853 GCF_027579695.1 Neoarius graeffei | reverse complement strand
AAAAAAAAAAAAAAAAAGCATTCTCTACCTCTGTCTTGTTGATTTTGGATTATATTCTGGATTGTTATATTGGATGATACAGCCACATTTCAATTTTAACTATTAGCTAAGCTCACCAATATCACTATTTAATTCATTCAACAAGCCTTAAGGACACCATTACCACTTGAAAGTTGATTATATTCCTAGAATAGCATGCCCCAATGTGTTTTATTCCTCTTAGTCCACAGCAGTTACAGTACCAGCAGTACCAGTCAAAAGTTTGGACACACCTTCAAATTCATTGGGGGTTTTTTTCTCTCTTTTTTTTCAATGAATTAAAAGTCACTTCATGTCTTAAAGTAACGATGGATGCCTTTTCTCTTTACTCAGTTGAGCAGCTCTTGATATAATACACATCACTACAGTTGTCAAATCGGGCTATTTATTTATTTAGTATTTTTATAATTGACAATTTGATTCAAATACTTTAATATTTTGTCAATAAATTAATCCACTAATTAACTCCTGTTAATAGAAAAGCATTCCAGGTGACTACCTCATGAAGCTGGTTAAGATAATGCCAATAGTGTGCAAAGTGTCAGGGTAAACGCTGGATACTTTGGAGAATCTGAAATATCAAACGTGTTTTTAAACACTTTTTTTTGGTCACCACATAAGTCCCTTTGTTATTTTGTAGTTTTGATGTCTTCGATATTGGTCTACAATGGTGAAAATACAAAATACAGAAAAACCTACTCATTCATATGAGGAGGGGTGTACAAACTTTTGACTGGTAATGTATTTTTTTATATATATATATATATATATATATATATATATATATATATATATATATATATCACCCAGAATCACAAATTAAGAAGTCCATCTTTTATACACACTGCATATATTCAGGAAACATTCTTCAGAAACCCAGTAGGAATTGAACTTACAACCTTTCCAGCTCCATGCTTAGTTAAACAATAGTTACAAATTTGCAGCGTTAGTGTTGTAAAAACTAACCAGCTGGAAAGCACGTGAACGGCTTTTCTGAACAACCCCCAACACAAATCTCACTGTTACTAGTTACTGGAACTCCGCTGTTGTCAGGGACCTGAAACTGGGGTCGAGAACTGAGCGAGTCAAAACTCACAGGAACAAAAACGTTTAACGTTCTTTTCCCTGCATGGATATTTAATCTCCGGGTTACCAAGCAACCTGGCAATGTTCTACAAGCCAAGGCAACCCAGTTTGAGGAAGGGCATTACTGTTTGCTCAAATGTTTTTTCGCATTTACCGAACTCCTAATGATTCAATTACAGAGAAGTGCATGAAAGCAGAGCTCGGGTACATTCAGGTGATGTGAACATCATGCAGAGCTGACAGAAATGGAACTCACAGCATGCAATCATGGTCATGAGATCAGCAGGGAGGCTAAAATCTAATAACGGTCAATAGCTTGATGAATTTCTTCGGAACCGAGCAATGCATTACATCACAAAGTCTCAACGGTGGCAATGGGGGAGACAAAATAATCACACACTTAAAAGGTGTAATAGGTAAAAAGAATAATCATGGGGTAGCCATGGCCTAAAGGGTAGAGAAACAGCATTAGGCCCAAAGGGTTGCTGGTTCGATTGCCTGGACCAACAGGAAAATCCATGGCTGGAGTGTCCTTGAGCAAGGCGCCCAACTCCCCAGGTGCTACACATGTACAACACACACATCGCTCTGGGTAAGAGCATCTGTACTGTAAAATGCCTGTAATATTTGGAATTTTTTTTAAAGGTTTCTAATGGCCCTTTTCCACTACCCTTTTTCAGCTCACTTCAGCTCGCTTCAGCCCGACACGGCTCGCGTTTCGACTACCTCAGAACAGCACGACTCAGCTCGCTTCAGCCCTACTCAGCACCCAAAACTCGCACGGTTTTGGAGTGGGGCTGAAGCGAGCCAAACCGAGCCGAGTGGGGCTAGGGGCGTGAGGAGACACTCCCCTGTGCACTGATTGGTGAGGAGGAGTGTCCTCACACGCCCCGCGAGCACGCTGGGATCTGTAAACACCGTAAACCCGGAAGAAGAAGAATTACGAATTACGAGAATTTCTGAAGCCTTATGCGCCTCGCCTCATCTATACGCTCTTGCCAGTATCTGTTGGCGTTGTCGGTGACAACAAGCCACAGCACCAAGACCAGCAACACTAACGATTCCATGTCCTCCATGTTTATTGTTTACTATCCGGGTCGTGAGACTACCGCTTAAAAGGTCACTGATGTCACTGTTTGCGCCGCCTAACGACATCACGTGACGTCCACCCACTTTCGCTAACTCCACCCAATGTGTCCACCCACTTCCAGCCAGCACGGTTCAGCGCAGTTGTAGTCGAAATGCAACTCCAACAGCCTCACTCAGCTCGACTCAGCCCAACTCAGCACCGCACGGCTCAGCCCAACTCAGCCGCGTTGGTAGTGGAAAAGCGGCATAAGAGTTGGGCGAGTTTGACATTTGAAGGTTTCGTACGTAACATTTTCATGAAACTCCACCCCAAGATATAAGGCGGCCCTCACAGCGTCAATAAAATGACTGACATGAGACACGTCCAAACACAAACTAACATTCGAGACCGGAAGTCCGTTTTCCAAAAACGGGCTTTCTAAGTTGCTTAGGCCAAAAAAAAAAAAAAAAAAAAAAAGTGTGTTTTTCCGGTTCCCCGACCGACCCTAATCTGTACCGCCCGACCCTAAACTTTTTTTTCGTTTTTTTCCCAGTCGCGACTTTTACATATAACCCAACCGTGTGAACCGGAAGTTTTTGTCACTCACTGGGAAAATCAGGGCTTTCCACAAGCGCCGGCTGAGGAGTTTAGAGTGTAGGCAGCTTGAAAAAAAAAAAAAAAAAAAAAAAAGCTCTAACTTTCTCATTTAAACTGTTCTCAGCCACAATTTTCACTCTACACACACAATTTTCTCAAAAGTTGTAGTCACACATTGTGTGAATCAAGACAAGTGTCTCCCTGAGCGATAGGATTTACAGTTTTTGAATGAGAAGCCTGAAAGTAAGGAGAGGACAGCCGCGCTCTCCCATAGACTCACATTATAAACATGGCAGCGCTTTTACTGCAAAATCAGAAATGTCACTTGTTTTTAACTCGCTCTAGTGTCCACATTTTTTACACTAGGGACAAAAAAAATAGATTAATGTGTTCATGGGAGCCTTGTAGCACTCAGTGTGAAAGAATTTTGTGAATAGCTCCTTTCGTTTGCGTGTAAATCAGCGTTGTTCGAGGAGAGGGAACTCTGAGAAAAAGCGCTCTTTGCTTGTTATATTGTGTCTTTTCCCTGCACCGTTACCAAGGCGACGAGCTGCACTCAGGGAGCAGAGAGGGGCGGGGCTGCTCTCTCTCTCTCATGGTGTATTGAGCTGTTATATTTACAGAAAAATTCATGTTAAAAGGTGTCTCATGCTGCATCAGATTCATCAGAAGGTGGTAACTCAGGTGACCTGCAAAGAAATTCATTATATTTTGTGAAATTATTCCTGTCTAAATTTAGGTTATGGCAGCCATCTTGAAAAAAACATTTCAAAAAAAAAAAAAAGCCTGCCTACCGACCCTAGTTTTGAAATCTACATAACCGGAAACACACTTTTTTTTTTGCCTTAATAAAATAAATTGGACCTGAAATATGATCAGATCATCTACACCCTGGAACAAAAAAATTTAAAACCCACAAATGAAAAACATTGGGTTTGGCATTATTATTGCCCGGCAGGGCAAGTCCTAAAACTAGATAAAGAGAACCCAATTAAACAGAAACCATTATCGTTTTTACATTTATTTATATAGCTATCGCTTTGTCCGTCTGTAAACATTTGAGTTTCCAGAGCATAACTCAAAGACTATTAGGAATTTTTTTCACAAAACCTGACAGTTATGTTAAGTGACTAGAGGAGTTGTGCCTTTTGACATTTTGGAATTTCTGTGATTTTTATTTTTTTCATATTTCCATGGCAACCAATTCAACTTAGGAATATTTTGAGTGGCGTTTCATGTGGGGGCCGGAGGGAATACGTTATCTCCAGATGACTCTTGTGAAGCAAAATTATCCAACTTGAAAAATCATCAGGAAACCTTTTGCTTTCAGTAACTGCTGTGACGCCCGAACCAAACATTTCCGGTAACTGGGGACCGATCCTGCACAATGGGTTGGAGGAATTGTGGCCCATTCCTCCTCCTTAAGAAACTGCTTCAACTCAGCTCCATGACGTTAGTGGGCATGAACCTTGCATTAACTGCTCTTTTTAGGTCTTTCCACAACATTTATTGGGTTAAGGTCTTATTTGGCCATTCCAAAACGTTTCAATCCCTCTTCTTTAACCATTTCTCTTTAGACTTATTTGTGTTCTGATCATTCAAGTCAAGTCAAGTTTATTTGTATAGCGCTTTTAACAATAAACATTGTCACAAAGCAGCTTTACAGAATTTGAACGACTTAAAACGTGAGCTAATTTTATCCCTAATCTATCCCCAATGAGCAAGCCTGTGGCGACGGTGGCAAGGAAAAACTCCCTCAGACGACATGAGGAAGAAACCTCGAGAGGAACCAGACTCAAAAGGGAACCCATCCTCATTTGGGCAACAACAGACAGCCTGACTATAATATTAACAGTTTTAACATGAGGACAGTTTCGTTGATGTTATAGCTCTTCATTGATGGAAAATTGAGTGCAAAACTGTTCATGACAACTGCAGTCCTAAAGTTAGCAAGATAACTGTAGTCCTCAGCCATAAAAGCATTACTGTAAGAGTCCAGAGCATCCTCCAGGTATAACCCTCAACTGTCCTCATGGGGCCGTCCTTCACAGGAGCGGTGCGATAAAACTCCGACCAGACACAGGGCACCAGGATGGACCAAGCAGGTCCGAGGGGCAGAAGAGGCCAGCATCTCAATGATCATTCTCTTGCTGTATGACACATTTACGAGTCAAGCTACAATCCACAGACAAATTCCCCCGACATTCTCCTGTAGAATTTGCTGGTACAATCTACGACTCATCCGTCAATCAATAATGCCAAGCCGTCCTTCACGTGAAACCGCAAAGCAGTGCAAAACCATGATGCTGCCACCCCCATGCTTCACAGTCTGAATGGGCTCCTTATCTTGGAATGCAGTGCATGGTTTGCATCAAACAACACTTTTCATTCAAGCTAAAAAAGTACTATTTTCGATTTATCAGTCCAGAGAACGCTCTTCTAATCGGCTTCTGGCTTATCCACATGGTCTTGAGCGAACTTCAGATGGACACCGGTGTTCTTTTTGGAGAGTAGTGAACACATGTTGTGCACACCGTACTTCTTGTTAAGTGGTTTCCTGATGGAAGATTGATATAACTCGATGCAAAAGCGGCCTGAAGGTCATCAGATATTACGCTGGGGTTCTTTCCAACTTCCTGTGATAATATTCTCTGCGCCATTGGAGTGATTTTTTTGCTGGACGACTGGGGGCGTAACTAACAAAAACAGTGGTGCTGAATTTCCTCAGTTTGTTGAATCACAGTGGATTGATGGAAGTCAAATTCTTCAGAAATGGTTCCGTGACCCTTCCCAGCCCAGCTCTTTTTCTGAGGTCCTCAGGAATATCTTTTGATTGACACATGGCACACTTCGATAAACATGGACGGGCCTGAATGCCATCCCTTTGAATGACAGCCGACTTGAATCACCCCTTTAAATGAACTTTTTTTTTTCATTAAAAAAGAAGACAATGTGATATCTAGGTAATAATGGATAATTTTGCTCAATAAATAAATGTAACTAAAACTATAATTTTTAATGTCATTTGTTTCACTGGGTTCTCTTTATCTAGTTTTAGGACTTAGAAGATCTGAACAAGTTTCAGGTGACATCCAGTATTGTCCAAAAGTCTTGGCCCCCCCCAAATTAGAAACTTTGTTATGGATTTCTATTTTATGACTTCTACATTATCGAGTCAGTACAAAAACATTTTAGGAGTTCCAAACATTAGTATTCCAGCAGGGCGGCACGGTGGTGTAGTGGTTAGCGCTATCGCCTCACAGCAAGAAGGTCCCCGGGGCCGGCGAGGGCTTTTCTGTGTGGAGTTTGCATGTTCTCCCCGTGTCCGCGTGGGTTTCCTCCGGGTGCTCCGGTTTCCCCCACAGTCCAAAGACATGCAGGTTAGGTTAACTGGTGACTCTAAATTGACCGTAGGTGTGAATGCGAGTGTGAATGGTGGTCTGTGTCTATGTGTCAGCCCTGTGATGACCTGGCGACTTGTCCAGGGTGTACCCCGCCTTTCGCCCGTAGTCAGCTGGGATAGGCTCCAGCTTGCCTGCGACCCTGTAGAAGGATAAAGTGGCTAGAGATAATGAGATGAGATGAGTTTTCCAGCACAAAATTAAAAATGGACAGATTTTCAATTTCATAAAAATCAGTGAAATTTATTTCCCTCTGAAATTTAGTCATTGTGATGTGTTTATTTCTGTAATATATATATTTTTTAAAAATAACAGGCTAGTCTGTGGCTGGGAAGTTATTTAATTTGAGGGGATTCTCTAGCAAATAATGTGTATGAAATCGCTCGCTTCGCACAGTCAAGCAGACAGAGGAAGTCAGTGTGTGTGTGTGCACGCGCAGGTTTACCTTGACCATGCACGGACAGTTTGTTGCTAAACGAACAGCTGATCACATCGAGGTGCTCGCTGACCGCCAAGAGTTATTCGTTTGGTCCTGCGTTTCCTTTCCTTCGCAACATAACATCTTTTCTTCTCGTTTTCCGTTACCGTACTCGGTCGGCACGGTGGTGTAGTGGTTAGCACGGTCGCCTCACAGCAAGAAGGTTCTGGGTTCGAACCCTTTTTGTGTGGAGTTTGCATGTTCTCCCCGTGTCTGCGTGGGTTTCCCCCATAGTCCAAAGACATGCGGTTAGGTTAATATGGGACGGCCTTACTCCCAACTGCTCCCCGGGCGCTGTTAGCATGGCTGCCCACTGCTCTGGGTATGTGTGCGAGCGCACTGCTTCAGATGGGTTAAATGCAGAGAGGAAGTTTCACAAGTGTGTGACGAATAAAGTCGTGCTTTCTTCTTCAGTCTTTCACGGTTCATTTGTGGCCTCCATTTTTCTTTCCTGTATCAAATTTGTATCCCACAATGCCTTGCGCAAACAGGGAAAGCCCACCACGTGATGTATGATGTAGTCTCTTGTTTTGCATCATGGTGAAGCAGGAAAAAAAATAGCAGAGAATTTAGGGCCACATGGCCCTAAATTCATTAATTGTTCCATTTAAAAAAAACTAATAAAATTGGAAGTCTGTGATTCAAATTCAATAGCTTTTAGCCCACTGAACAAAAATAATTGGGTGTCGGGGAAAATTCTTTTTATGACCGTCACTTGAAAAATATGAAAGGCAGTACAGCTTTAAATGTTACAGGAAAAAAAAAAAAAAGTTTGTTTCTGAGCAGTATATTCCATAAGAGAGCACTTTTCAGATTAAAAAAGAAAACATAATGAAGGCTACTGGGTTTTGGGGCAAAATGAAGAAGCGAGTGTGACAGTCAAAGTGTCCAGAAGAACTGGGGCTGGTTCTGGAAGACGCTCAGTAAAACCTACAGCTCATTTCCGCATAAAACTCCACTCACTGGACCTCATCTCATCTCATTATCTCTAGCCGCTTTATCCTTCTACATGGTCGCAGGCAAGCTGGAGCCTATCCCAGCTGACTACGGGCGAAAGGCGGGGTACACCCTGGACAAGTCGCCAGGTCATCACAGGGCTGACACATAGACACAGACAACCATTCACACTCACATTCACACCTACGGTCAATTTAGAGTCACCAGTTAACCTAACCTGCATGTCTTTGGACTGTGGGGGAAACCGGAGCACCCGGAGGAAACCCACGCGGACACGGGGAGAACATGCAAACTCCGCACAGAAAGGCCCTCACCGGCCCCGGGGCTCGAACCCAGGACCTTCTTGCTGTGAGGCGACAGCGCTAACCACTACACCACCGTGCCGCCCTCACTGGACCTGAGACTACTATTTCTTTTTAAAGCAAAGGGTCATCTCAGACCAATTACTGACTTTGTTTCATTTATTATAGCTTATTGCTGTTTTTAATGTTCAAAGATTTCATTCATTATTTTTCAGCCATTTCTTTACATGTGCCTTAGACAAATTTTGCACAGGACTGTGTATACAGAAATACTATAATTGAAAATAAAATTGTCAATAGGTTCACAAACTTTCCATATTTCCTTTGCTTCCTCATCTTTTTTTCTAAGTGTTTGTGCCGGGAAAATCGTGTTATTGACATGTTTAGACAATGTAAATACAGGACAAAAATAAATAAATAATAATAACTGGTCTTTTCATGCTCCTGTGAATGACACTGACATGACACCGGGTCAATCCTAAATCACTCCTGACACCCTACACTAGTACACTATTTAGGGCTGGAATTAACAGCTTCTAATGCCTACGTAGTGCACTACATATACACCAGGCTTCCATTTCGGATGTTACCCTTTTTAAACCTAGCTTAGCTTTGTTTGGCTAACTGCACAAATAACGACACCCTCCCAAACGAGCCAAGGTTTTTATTTTTCACTTTAGTTCTTATGTTTTTCGCCCCTACATTAGCCAAGGTCAGGAAATTAATTCAAAAATAAACAACAGAAGACATTTTTTAAGAACTAACAACCTTACCTGACTTTTTCGATAAACAATTCAAGGCGTTAACGCTGTATTTAGACCAGAAGGTTCTGAATACCTGCTGCCACTTGTAGGATAAAAATAAAGTATCTCTGTAGCTGCCAACCAACCACAAAAGGTTCCCTTTGCTTGGTTTCTCGATGAATCTGATGCTTAAATAAACGTTTTCCTATCCGTTTTCCGACAAACCCCGCCTCCTCTACTAGGATTGGCTAAAATCTCAGATTTAAATTCAGGAACTGTGCACTGATTGGACCGTTTATGTTGTTATGACGTGGTAGCCAATCATAGTAGAGAAATCCGAATGCTTCGACCCAATCCTAGTGCAGGAGGCGGGATTACACCCAATGCGACTAGGGAAAAATTTCAACGAGTCTATTTACGGAAGTAAAGCCTCACGGTCAACCTATTGGAGTTCTTTAACGTTAGAAAATAGCTGACGGGTAAGCGCACGAGACAGGACAGAAAACTACATTTCCCATAATGCAGTAGTGCCAGTCCCTACTCCTTACGTTTTCATTGAAAAATGACAACGGTTATTTTTCTACACAGAGGAGCTTATGGGAAAAATAAACAATTCAATCTTTATTCGGGTCCCAAAATGGGGTCTCCGGACCTAATTTACAAGTGCTTATACTGTATAAATAGAAATATAAATCATTCTAATTACAAATAATATAGAACTAAATTAAAATATTCTATGAAACATTCTATAGAAAGGAGTTAATTATCAAAACCTAATAAGAGTAATATTTACAATGTTATCATCAAACTTGTCAGAACTAGGTGTGCAGCCATCACTCAGAATAATGCAACTTTAAATTACGTTTAGACTTGGAAATTGTCTCTGGGAGTGAATTCCAGATAAAGACTCCTCTATAAGCAAAAAAATTAACAAGTATTATATAATTTTATATACATATAGGTATATGGTGGTGAAATGGTTAGCACTGTAGCCTCACAGCAAGAAGGTCCTGGGTTCGAGCCCAGCGGCTGACGAGGGCCTTTCTGTGCGGAGTTTGCATGTTCTCCCCGTGTCCGCGTGGGCTTCCTCCGGGTGCTCCGGTTTCCCCCACAGTCCAAAGACATACAGGTTAGGCTAATTGGTGGCTCTAAATTGACCGTAGGTGTGAATGTGAGTGTGAATGGTTGTTTGTCTCTATGTGTTGGCCCTGCGGTGATCTGGCGCCTTGTCCAGGGTGTACCCCGCCTCTTGCCCATAGCCAGCTGGGATAGGCTCCAGCTTGCCTGCGACCCTGTAGAACAGGATAAGTGGCTACAGATAATGGATGGATGTATATGATTATGTGTTATGTAATTAATAATGAGTTTAAAACACATTGCCCTGCTTAACTGAATATTAAATTACTTTTTAAACAGTTATATTGCATATTGTGGCATATATGTGGCAATAATAGATCATTAAATAATATTCCAACATGGATATTACATGCTACTAAGAGTTTCCTTGAAAATCAGTTTCTGGCAGAAACATCAGTATTACAGACAAAACAGAGATAGCTTTTATTTCCAACAAATGAATTAAATATTGTCTCAACTCATATTGATCAAGAGCCCATAAACTAGAGTAGAGACTACAGACTGACTGTCTGGACTTCACTCACCATCTCCATCTCAGCACTTAATCTGGGTCATGTCATGGAGCCTGTGAGTCTGTTATTAGTCATTTCCAAAAATAGACGCTGAAAGGCATTTGTCTGGATAAGTGAATGGTCTCTCTTCTGCCAGTCTCCCTTGATCGAAAAATATCGAATAATGTTACCTCTGGTCCTAGTGATTCTTATTTTATTCATTAATTCCTCTTCAGTAACTCTTTTATTCTGATCAGGGTGTACGTCAGGCTGTGTACGTTTTAAGAAAGCACAACTTTATTCATCACACACTTGTGAAATTCCTCTCTGCATTTAACCCATCTGAAGCAGTGAACACACACGTGAGCAAGGAGCACACACACATACCCAGAGCAGTGGGCAGCCATGCTAACAGCATCCGGGGAGCAGTTGGGAGTTCGGTGCATCGCTCAAGGGCACCTCAGCCCAAGGCCGTCCCATATTAACCTAACCGCATGTCTTTACCAGTAAGCTCTCAGAAAATAAAGTACATTATTGTACATTTAGTGGTACAACGGCTTGTCACTGGGGCAGTACCCTCTAAGGTACTTATTTGTACCCTTTATATACTGCTTGGGAACATATGTACATTTTTGTCCCTAAAACGGTACACAAAGTTACCTTGAGTTACCTTGTGTTGTTCATGTGCATATCCATGTTGGACACAGTGACTGGATTTCTTGCTGTTGGTCACCTGTAATCTATGAAAAAAATGTTTTGATAAATGTGAGGCGTTCATGTTTAGGACGTAAACCAGAATCCATATTTCCAGCCTAGGAAAGTCAGCTGGTCTTAACCCGCTGGTCAGGATGATTTACGAGGGAGCTTTACGCACTTTCAGGTTGATTTTAGCATACTGGTTTTAGCTGGCCAGGGTCGTTTTCAAGGGGTTTTGGTTCCTTTCAGGATGGTTCTAGCTGGTCAAGTTCAACAGCTTCACTGGTCCGGCTGGTTCTGTTTGGATTATTTAAAGTTAGACAGGCAAAAAAAAAAAAAAAAAAAGAGGTTAGAAAGGATGCCAACCTGGCCTGATTGATTGACACTGATCACAATGTTTTTCCCATGTCACTCTTTATATGTTGCACCATGTCTAATAGTGTAGATAAATTTAATCCGTAGAAGTCCTATGTGATAGGTTTGGATCTGTCTGCATTCAAGGAGGTTGAATTGACAAGGTATGATCTAGGAATGTAGAGCTCTGCCACCTAACAGATTCTGACTCATAGATTGATCTGGTAGCGAACAGTCACTGACACAGACACAGCTGTTCAGAGATGTTTCTCAGTTTATTCTAGGACAAACATGAGAATATATTTACATTCAAGAGTATGTTGTAGCGATGGGATTGGACGATTGGTGATGATTTAATTTATCTATGTATAACCTAAGTGGGTGATGAAGCATTACATCGCTGGTTTAGACTACACTACTTTCTGAAAGAACAGAGACATCATGTACCATTACATCACCCATCAGGATCATAGTTTTATGAAAAGAAGAAAGACATTACTGGTCAACATAACCTTCATTAAGCAGAGAGCAGAATGTGCGAGCGAAGATAAATCTCAATGATTTAACTCAGCAAAACAAGTAGCAATCAGAACAGCCTGTACTGCACCAGTTTCAAACATGCCATATAGATATCTCTATCACTATGACTGACTGGAAGGATGTTTGGAGATGATCGCCTCACTCATACCACCTGTTGACCGTCACGATCTTGAGAAATCACATAATGATCCCCAGGTAACTGTAGAACAGATCTTCTGGTCCGGCACACCTCTCAGTAGTGTCCATGAAGATAAAACACTTCTCATTTAAATGGCACATCATGCTTGGGCCTGAGCATCCTACCTGTCTGTAGGCTGTGGTGACAATCTTTCACGTAGCAGGCCAGTCTCTGCTTAGACAGGGTTATACTGTGGGTCTGATGCATGAACAGCTGCTGTAATAGTACCTCAAGGTATGTACTGGACAAATAAAGAACATTCTGCAGCTCAATATAGTGTACATACAACGATGAGAGGTCATAAACTTTGGTACACAAAATTGGGCAATATAACCTTAAACATATTGATATTAAACAAGACAAAAAAACAAATTTACAATATCTATATTTATTTCTGATGCACAGTGCTACTACTCCCTGGAGTTGTCTTCATCATCATCATCATCATTAGTGAATGATTATGATCGCTTCATTTTGGCATGGACTAAGTCCTGTTTAAACAAGATTTGCAATGTTTTAATTGGATTTCCAAGTTAGTGTTTGCTGTCCTAAACCAAAAATCAACAACTATTAAAGCTAATCAGATTCTGCACGGGATTAAGAATTATTTTAATAAGTTATATTTTAAATATTAATTAAAATATCCATCCATCCATTATTTGTAGCTGCTTATCCTGTTCTACAGGGTCACAGGCAAGCTGGAGCCTATCCTAGCTGACTATGGGCGAGAGGCGGGGTACACCCTGGACAAGTCGCCAGGTCATCACAGGGCTGACACATAGACACAGACAACCATTCACACTCACATTCACACCTACGGTCAATTTAGAGTCACCAGTTAACCTAACCTGCATGTCTTTGGACTGTGGGGGAAACCGGAGCACCCGGAGGAAACCCACGCGGACACGGGGAGAACATGCAAACTCCACACAGAAAGGCTCTCACCAGCCACTGGGCTCGAACCCGGACCTTCTTGCTGTGAGGCGACAGTGCTAACCACTACCCCACTGTGCTGCCCCTTAATTAAAATAAATTAATAAAAAGCAACTAACTTAGGATACGGCTTAAATTATATATTCCACCACTATGCAGTAAGGAAATAAAATACAGACCTAAGTGTGTTTTTCAAACATTAGGTGTCACCAAAGCCTAATTTTCTGGAACAGGCACATGCTTTGCTCTCTCTGTGTGTGTGTGTGTGTGTGTGTGTGTTTTTTTTTTTTTCCTCCTCTTACTTTTTAAAAATGCTGAGGAGATTAAACTCTAATCTGAGGCCTTTCCAGTACATTACCAGGTTTTAAAGAGTCACTTAAAAGCTAATGACAAAAAGACTGGTTATTTCTGAAAGACAAATACTAATGCACTGCATCATCAGAACAAAACAGTGTCTCATGACAGATTTGTGGTTTTAGAATACAGTCAGGAAATGATATTGAGTACAAATATTGATTTTTCTTTGTGTTAAAAAAATGTATTAAAGACAAAAATCTTTGTTCTTGTTGTTCAACAAGAACAACAACAACAATAACACTACTACTACTACTACTACTACTAATAATAGACAGTGTTCATTCCCAACTTTGTAAAAAAGGGAGAAAAGACAGAAATAAAATGGATGTGATGTTGAATAAATGTGTTTTTCTTGTTATTTCTAAAGGATCATCAACAACATCAATAATAATAATAATAATAATAATAATAATAATAATAATAATAATAATAATAATATATTTAAGACAGATAGGCATTTTCTTTTTGTTTAAAATGTTTTACTGGCAGAAGTATGGTTTGTTAAGTTCAACAACAACAATAATAATAAAAAATAATAATAATTATTATTATATTGAATACAGATATGCATTTTCTTTTTGTTTAAAATGTTTTACTGGCAGAAATATATTTTGTTAAGAACAACAACAACAATAATAATAATAATAATAATAAGACAGTGTTTGTTCCCACCTTTGTAAAAAAAAAAGGGGGGGGGGGAGACAAAAATAAAAATGGATGTGATGTTGAATTAATGTGTTTTTCCTGTTATTTCTAAAGGAACAACAACTGATACTCAAAAAGTTTAATTTATCTTAGCAGACTACGACTATTTAATACAACTTTTAATAGTCAGTGCATTACTTCATTTAAGATAAAAACAACAAATTATTCCTCAATAAACATAAAAAACATAAAAAACCATAATTTTTTTTTTACAAAACCTCAGCTCTGACAGAAAGTAATCTAAAATCGTCCACTGTTTCATTAGTTGTTTACCAAAATAGTGTTCTTGATCCTCTAATACATAAATGTACTGATTCAGTCTTTTATATTATTATTATTATTATTATTATTATTATTATTATTATTATTATTATTATTATATTGAATACAGATATGCATTTTCTTTTTGTTTAAAATGCTTTAAAGGCAGAAATATTGTTTTTTTTTCAGTCCAGCAACAACAACAACAACAACTATTATTATTATTATTATTATTATTATTATTATTATTATTATTATTATTATAAGCTAACCTAATATTCAACCTTTCAAAAAGGGCAAAAACACTAATTAATTTGTGATGTTGAATTTTTTTCATTTCTTTCCTAAGGAATTCAACTACAGTCTTTTTTTAATTAAATAATAAAAACATAATCATTTTAATGAGGCTTTTGGAAAGAAAGAAAAGAAAGAAAAGAAAGAAATGAAACAGGTGTTCATGTGATTACATCCCTCACATCCCTCAGCAACAGTTTTCATCTCCAGCCTCTGATTGGTCCAATCGCGGTAGCGTCGTGCACTTTGATTGGCTAAAGAGTCCACTGATTAAATTGATTTGATTGGCTGCTGCTTCTTACTGACCCGCGAGCGTTTGCAGGGTCTCGAAGGTTCCTGAGGTGATTAGCTTTCCGCTAATATGTTAATTATGAATAAAGCTATAATGTACTCTCAGTTAATAAGCTTTCAACCATAAAGAATAATGGTGTCGAATTAAACATATTTATACTTGTAATTGTTTATGTTAATACAAAAGAGCACAAATTGTGTGCAGTTTTCTAAATTAGCTCGCTCGCTAATCTTAACGGATTATCTGACAAAATGGCGGAGGTGTGTTTTGTCCTGTGCTCCAAATTCAGGGACAGTTGAGGCTCAGGTACTCTACAGCTGTCCAGTATAAAAATATACAGCAGAATGAGGGGGAAAACCCAGTTTTAGTTCATTAACTAACATGCTATTACTTGCAAAACTAAGTCTAATTACAACATACTGATATTTTATTGCATTTATATTAATAAACATAATGGCGAAGTGTACTTCAGTATTGGAATTTACACAAAAGTTCATCTGAAATTTCGGATTTGGATGACAGGAGTCCAGTTTGCGAGCTAATTAATGCTAGTTATGAATAGTTGTTGTCAGAGATAGTGTAAGGGTTAATCATTTTGTAAGAAACATTAACATTGTCCTTAATGTATGTTTTATTTTCTGGTATTTCTAAAAATCATGATAGAGTTAGCATTTTTAAATGAATTATGAAATGGCCTATCAGAACCCTTCTTAAAGTTTACCCGTGAGGGTTTAAACGCAGCCTCGTTAGCGCAGTAGGTAGCGCGTCAGTCTCATAATCTGAAGGTCGTGAGTTCGATCCTCACACGGGGCAAAAAAAAATTTTTAATGTATTTTTTTTTAATTATGTTAAATATATTTAAGTCGTGAAGATAAATTAGTTTAACTTAATAACCCTTCTTCATTTCACCAAATTAAGTGTTCTTTATTGAATTTTTCACATTAAGGCCCACTTTACACGGGGACGGTCTGAAACAAAAACGCAAAAGTCCGTTTTCGTTCTCACTTTTTTCCGCGTCTACACGACCGTTTTCAAGGAGGAAATCTGCGTCTATACGGTGACGCATAAATGTGTGGAATTCAATTGGATGTGCATGCCAGGCGGCTAGGTGGTGCTGTGAAAGACCTCCGCTATGTCTGCACGCATGCGCAACGTCTTCCGTCTTGTCTGATCTGCACCGCGAAAACTTTGACTACTCTGGCTATGGTAAGTAAGAAAGTAAGTAAAAAAGTAAGAGCATACTATACCCGCCTCTGTTCATTAACGGTATATGTGCAGATTCGGTATAGATGTTCGAAGGACTCCTGGACGTTTATTAAAGCTGCCAGAGCAGCTTGAAGGTCCGTTGGATCGATGTAATCAGACATGCTCTTACTTTTTTACTTACTTTCTTACTTCACGGGCTGACATGTACAGTATATAAAATATGTATGACGTAAACGCGTACCCGACGTGAGCAGATCCGAGCAGAGTTTCGCGTATTGGGTAGTTTAGGGGGGCTGCAACGGGGGCTGTTTTTAACTTATCCACTCTGGAAGGCGTTTTCAATTTTTTCCGTTTTTCAGCCTCGGAAACGCCGTCCCCGTGTAGACGAAAGGCACTTCCGATAAAATATTTAGTCGTTTTTACCCGACAGCGTCCTCGTGTAAACGGGCCCTAAATCACAGGTTCCCAACCCTGGTCCTGGAGACTGATGAACTTCCTGTTCTGCAGTTCCTCGAATGGCCACTTGAGGCAGGCTCCAAAAGCGAGTTAATTCCCATCGACCCCCATGTTAAAATGTCCGACTTTGTATAGGTAATCGTATGGGGCCGAGTAAAATTAAAGTGCATATCACGGGTAAATTCAGGAGCCAGATCAATGTAATTCTCCTATTTTATATTAAACTTTGGTCAAATATCTGTAACGTTCTGCATTCTCTGCAATTTTTTTTACCTTGCGCAATACCAGAAAAATTCAGTTGAAATCAAGCCATTTGAGGCGAATTGGTCCGCCTCTGAAAAAACTTGGCATTTGGATTTCCCAGCAAACACTGATTTTCATGACATCACGTACAGGACACCTCCCTTTGAATCCTATGTCAGCGCTGGTTTGTTTATGAGAAAACAACCTGGTGGTTTTCTGCAAATTTCTTCAACGCTATCACGTAATTATTAAAATGGTTAACAGATGTATCGTAGGAGGGTGTAGCAACACCAGTCTTGATGGGATTAGTACTCATCGTTTTCCAAAAGACCGGACAATGAGAGAGAAATGGGAGCGCTTGGTTGACACAGGCTGTGCACTTAAACTGTGTAAAGCTCACGCAGCCTGCTGGCGCTTCCGCAGGTGACGTCACGAATCTGGCTCCAGACTCCCTTGGGATTTTTCCAGACGTGTTTTGTTATTTTATTTTTTTCTGCTGTAGACAGATGGCCTTGTGCAAAATTACCCTTCTGGATGAGTGTGTAAAGGGACATACTTTCATATAAAAAAAACCCCCGAAACTGGTCCAGAATATGCACTTTAAGGATCAATTTCGCTCGTGAAATTGATCCTTAATTTTATGAGGAACCATACGATTACTTGTTTATGATATATAGGGCCAAATTCATACTTCGGAAGCTATTCAAGTTCACAACATTTGTCATTCACGTTTTCTGAACCAATCAGCGCGCAAGAATATCTTGCACGTTTGAATCAGTTTCTAAAGCGTCTTTCATCATGACATGGCGGCATGACATGAGGATTTTGGACAGGATTTTAACATCTTTCAGGATTGATCCCGGATATTTCTCTTGTCTCAGATGCTGATCCAATGCTGCCTGCATTTCTTTAAAAGATTCTGGTTCGTAGGTTTTCACATTTTCTTTCCTCACTTCTGCATAAAACTGCTATAGCACCTTGTCTAACTCACAGCATTCATATGCCTCTAGAGAGCTGTTTATTTGTCTTTCTGCGGCCTGTTTCTTAAACATGGAAAGCCAAAAATTTTGACTTTTTTTGGTATTTTCATTTTTGCTTGCAGCTTTCAATTGGTTTATCATTTCTTCGTCAAATATAGCGAAATGCGGCATTGCTGAGTCAGCAGAGTCAGCCATTTTGTTGACAAAATTTGCTAATTTTTGTAACTATAACCAAGCAAGGAACTAGCCAATAGCATTTCAGAAATACGGCCCCGTGTTAAGGAAAAAAAAGCCCTCCTTGATTGACCAATCAGAATTGAGTAATTTGGCCCTATGTATTATAAACAGCAAAAACAATCATGTTTACAGCCTGGTACAAAGAAAGAAAAAAAAACTGTTTTGGTCTCTATAGCTAGCTTACCCCTTCATGACAGCTGTACAGGTGGGGGTGGTGGTGGTGAATTTTCATATGATTCGACAGTTTAAATTATATTAAGCCATACGTTTATGCGTAATTAGGGACGGGGCTGATTTAAGTGACAGCTTAAGTGATGGCTGCTAGCTGGCATTACATTACCTCAGAACTTAGCTCAGAAAATAAATAATTTATGTAGCCTAGCTCCAATTTTCGTCTAAGAGCTTTGCCATGCAAACACAACTTTTACACACTACTACACCTCTAAGTGACATTAATTTGCTTTATTAGATTGTACTTACCTTTCAATATGTTTGATGTAGCTGCCGATGAAGTTTATCAGAGTCTCCCCGTCAGTAAATTAGGCTCAATTAAAATTGAAAAGATGACACTCCTTTGATTAAATATGTTCATCGGACGGTTACATGCCCAGTTATTATCTCATCTCATCTCATTATCTGTAGCCGCTTTATCCTGTTCTACAGGGTCGCAGGCAAGCTGGAGCCTATCCCAGCTGACTACGGGCGAAAGGCGGGGTACACCCTGGACAAGTCGCCAGGTCATCACAGGGCCCAGTTATTATTATTATTATTATTATTTTTCTGTAAACCAGCCATTGAGGTTATGGTGTGTATCTTATGGAGCAGTTTCTTTTAGTTTAGCCAGTATTTTGTTGGATAACTTGCATTGCAAGCTTGTTCGCTTCAAGGTTCATAGGCGTATTCCAACCGTACTATTCCAGTGGCCAGGCTTCACTATCCCTGCCCCTTTCTCCATTTATGGATTAGCTGGGAGTTAGGCGGAGTCAGACGCTGCCAAGATGGCGACACCCGTAGCCTCCTTATTTGAGCTTCAAACCCGCTCTTCAGAAATCCTATGAGTGACGTCACAGAAGTTTTGTCTGTTATTTTTGCAGTCTATGATTGGTACAAATGAGTAACAGTGAACTTGATATGCCTTGATATATATTCCAGGAAAGTGTCCCACAATTTACGTCTTGGAAACATCTTGGTAGAACCCTAAATTGAATATTTAATTTTTATAATCAGATGAGATTGAACTTTAAAGCATAAAATTGTCCGAACCGTTCAGAGCTGTTGTTTTTATGTAGACTGAAATACCAACGCATAATTAATTAACAGATATAATGATATTATCATTTAATCAGTCTCATAATCTGAAGTTTGTGAGTTCAAAGCGACCAAAGTTTGAACCTACCATACCACCAAGATATTTGGGATCGTGTAAAATACTCTTGGATGTAAACGGTGTTTTAGCTTTCTACATAAAGTGGAGATGATGCTGTTCAATTAACAATGTGGGGAAAAATACTTAGGAATGTCCCTTTGGTGACTGACCCCTTGAAAATGGTTCCTCCAGGAACGATGACATTTCAGTTGTCAAGACAACGGAAAAACTAAAATACAAAAACAGAAAGATACGTCACAATGCTCTTGTGCACAAAACAAAATGCTCTTGTATTTGTATTTTAGTTTTTCCGTTGTCTTGACAACTGAAACGTCATGGTTCCTGGAGGAACCATTTTCAAGGGGTCAGTCACCAAAGGGTTAAAAACTATTTTGCAGCCCTGTTAGCACAGGCAGTCTCCTGACCTGAAGGTTGTAAGTTTCATCCTCGTATAGGGCATGGGTTAGTTTTGGGATACCCTCGATCAGTCAGTTTTGTCACGGTGTGCATGTTTAATACTCAAAGCAAAATCAGTTGGTTTGTAAACTCTCTTTTTAGACTTTTGCAGATTAGTTTCCATTCTGAAAAAAAGAAGAAAAACGGGAGAAAAGAAAAAAAGACAGGCAGGAGAAGAATAGAATAATGATGTGGTCAATTCCGACAGCAGTAATAGTAGACCTACAGTGGTGCTTGAAAGTTTGTGAACCCTTTAGAATTTTCTATATTTCTGCATAAATATGACCTAAAACATCATCAGATTTTCACACAAGTCCTAAAAGCAGATAAAGAGAATCCAGTTAAACAAATGAGGCAAAAATATTATACTTAGTCATTTATTTATTGAGGAAAATGATCCAATATTACATATCTGTGAGTGGCAAAAGTATGTGAACCTCTTGGATTAGCAGTTAATTTGAAGGTGAAATTAGAGTCAGGTGTTTTCCAATCAATGGGATGACAATCAGGTGTGAGTGGGCACCCTGTTTTATTTAAAGAACAGGGATCTATCAAAGTCTGATCTTCACAACACATGTTTGTGGAAGTGTATCATGGCATGAACAAAGGAGATTTCTGAGGACCTCAGAAAAAGCGTTGTTGATGCTCATTAAGAAGAAGAAGAAACCTTTGTTACATGCACACTTCAAGCACAGTGAAATTCATCCTCTGCATTTAACCCATCTGAAGCAGTGAACACACGCGCGCACACACACTCAGAGCAGTGGGCAGCCACACTCGAGTGCCCAGGGAGCAGTGAGGGGTTAGGTACCTTGCTCAAGGGCACTTCAGCCCAAGGTCGCCCCACGTTAACCTAACTAGGGTCCATTAGGCTGGAAAAGGTTACAAAACCATCTCTAAAGAGTTTGGACTCCACCAATCCACAGTCAGACAGATTGTGTACAAATGGAGGAAATTCAAGACCATTGTTACCCTCCCAAGGAGTGGTTGACCAACAAAGATCATTCCAAGAGCAAGGCGTGTAATAGTCAACAAGGTCACAACGGACCCCAGGTTAACTTCTAAGCAACTGAAGGCCTGTCTCACACTGGCTAATGTTAATGTTCATGAGTCCACCATTAGGAGAACACTGAACAACAATGGTGTGCATAGCAGGGTTGCAAGGAGAAAGCCACTGCTCTCCAAAAAGAACATTGCTGCTCGTCTGCAGTTTGCTAAAGATCACGTGGACAAGCCAGAAGGCTATTGAAAAAATGTGTTGTGGATGGATGAGACCAAAATAGAACTTTTTGGTTTAAATGAGAAGCGTTATGTTTGGAGAAAGGAAAACACTGCATTCCAGCATAAGAACCTTATCCCATCTGTGAAACATGGTGGTGGTAGTATCATGGTTTGGGCCTGTTTTGCTGCATCTGGGCCAGGACGGCTTGCCATCATTGATGGAACAATGAATTCTGAATTATACCAGCGAATTCTAAAGGAAAATGTCAGGACATCTGTCCATGAACTGAATCTCAAGAGAAGGTGGGTCATGCAGCAAGACAACGACCCTCAGCACACAAGTCATTCTACCAAAGAATGGTTAAAGAAGAATAAAGTTAATGTTTTGGAATGGCCAAGTCAAAGTCCTGACCTTAATCCAATCGAAATGTTGTGGAAGGACCTGAAGCGAGCAGGTCATGTGAGGAAACCCACCAACATCCCAGAGTTGAAGCTGTTCTGTACGGAGGAATGGGCTAAAATTCCTCCAAGCCGGTGTGCAGGACTGATCAACAGTTACCGGAAAGGTTTAGTTGCAGTTATTGCTGCACAAGGGGGTCACACCAGATACTGAAAGCAAAGGTTCACATACTTTTGCCACTCACAGATTTGTAATATTGGATCATTTTCCTCAATAAATAAATGACCAAGTATAATATTTTTGTCTCATTTGTTTAACTGGGTTCTCTTTATCTACTTTTAGGACTTGTGTAAAAATCTGATGATGTTTTAGGTCATATTTATGCAGAAATATAGAAAATTCTAAAGGGTTCACAAACCTTCAAGCACCACTGTATAAGTAAAATATATATTCCAGGAAAAAGTCCTGTAATTTATGAAACACCTTCGTAGTGCCCCTGTTATTTTATTTTCTAATTTAAAGGTGCACTATGTCGGATTTAGTAGCGAGATTGCAGATTACAACCAACCGAATACACTTTGTGGGCGAATGGGGCCTTTCTGTGTGGCGTTTTCATGTTCTCCTTGTGTCTGTGTGGGTTTCCTTTGGATGCTCCAGTAGTCCTAAAACTTGTGGATTAGGTCATCTGGCTACTCTAAATTGCCCATACAGTAGGTGTGAATGTTTTTGTGTATACCCCACAATAGATTCATGACCTGTACAGGGTGTGTTCCGCCTCTCGCCCAGTGTCAGCTGGGATTGGCTCCAGCCCGCTCCTGACTCACAATGGATAAGTGCTATAGATAATGAAAGAGTGAGTATTAAAGTACAATAATGTGTGACTCACTTAACACCATTGTGTTTATGTAGCGTTCTCAACCTTGTTAGTACAGTAGGTAGCCTGTCAGTCTCATAACATGAAGGTTGTGAGGTCAAGCCTCACATAGGGCATGTGTATGTTTTGTTTTGAGATTTAACTAGGTTTTGCTACAGGGCACTAGCCTGGGAAATCCCATGCTGCTTTGCACAATCGTTCCGATCTGAAAAGACAGCATGGAAACTATGGTCTAAAGGCTCACCTGAGTTAGGGAGCCAATCAGAGAGTGGGGAGGGATGGAAAGACGGTGACGCGTACTACTCGACAAACGGAAGCTTGTAGTTTATTTGGGACTGTTTACGGATCACGTTTAACATGGCGGCGAGCGATATGAACCAAACTTTCGATCAAGCTTTAGACACTGTTCTGAATAGTTTAGAGCGAAAGTTTGTTTTAAAACGGCAGTAATCGTTCGGTGCCATTGTTTTCCTATTTTTGTTTTACCTTCTCTTTCCTTCTCTTCTTCGTCGCTCTAACTACGTCACCGGGTACAACTGCCATGATTGGCCATGGGCCATGATTGGCCATACGCCAAATGATAGACATTCGCAACGTCCAATAAATGGCCGTTTACAGTCGTAAACCACACCTCCCCTACGAGAAATTCAATAGGCGGATTCCAGACCATATTTCACTTGTGATATGGTCTGGTGTTAACCAGACTAACAGGGCACACGTTTAAGCCGTGAAGCGAATTCAGGATAACTTTATAAACCTTGTCATTCATTTGACCAAATCAAGAGTTCCTCGTTGTGCTTTGCCTTCATGCATTGAAAAATTGAAAATGAATGAAATAGCATCAAGCACTAAAGTCGTTCAAATCAAATAGTCGCATCAGATTAAATCGCAGGTTCCCAGTTATGGTCCTGTCTTGCACATTATAGTGTCTTCTCTCATTCCAACACACCTGTATGCACAAGTAAGCTAATTAACAGCCTTTAATTAAATTATAAAAAGAAAAATATATATATTTCTAATACAAGAGTCACAATTACAACCGCACACTTGGTAGGGTATTAGGCAGAAAAAGAAATTTACCAGTCAAAAATAATATTTTATATAATCCTGATAAGCGCCGCAGGTGCGAAGACGAGCGCCGCAGGCGCGAAGTCCCTCTAGGGGGGTCTGGGGGCATGCCCCCCCAGAAAATTTTTGAAATTTAGACTTCATTTCCTGCATTCTAGGACATTTTCAGGGTGAAATGGCGTGTAATTTTTGATCAGAAATATTGCATATTTTTACTTTGTATTTTTTTCAGTTTCACTCCTGAATGTATCAGATGTATGTATGGTGTTTGATTTGGTAACAAAAGTGAAAAGAAAATAAACAACAATGAATTGTATATAATCTTTTGATCTAGTTACAGTATTTAATAAAAAAAAAAACCAACAGTATTCTATTTTACCATACCCCAATGAACCCCCCTTGTTAATCAATGTATCACACATACCTTTTCTGTCTTTTTGTGGAAAAACGAATCAGTTTTTGTCACATTCAATTTGGGGCGTTTGTTGGGATTCATCTTGATCCAGAAGAGTGAGTCAGCAAAAAAAAATGCGGTTCTCCCGCCAAGAAAGAGGAAACTACAACGCAGGGTGTTTGGCAATTTTCGACCAATCAGAATTCGCGATTTATTCAGTCCGCATGTTACAAGATTCAGTGCGGGCCAAAATGGCGGAAACGATGAAATATTCTGATTTTTCATTTCAAGTTTTCAGTATTTTTCGTATTAAACTGTGTTTCTTACGATTTGTAAATGATGGCGGAACCACACACGGACTGGCCATCGGGAGTAGCGGGAGTTTTCCCAGTGGGCCGGTGGTTCAGTGTGGGCCAGCGGAGAAAAAAAAAAAAAAAAAAACAGTTGCGCGCTGGCCTTTAATATGATAAGCAATGTTAACAGTTTCTTTAACAAACTGTTAACATTGCTTATCATATTAAAGGCCAGCGCGCAACTGTAATAAGCAATGTTAACAGTTTGTTAAAGAAACTGTTAACATTGCTTATCATATTAAAGGCCAGCGCGCAACTGTTTTTTTTTTTTTTTCTCCGCCGGCCCACGCTGAACCACCAGCCCACCGGGAAAACTCCCGCTACTCCCGATGGCCAGTCCGTGTGTGGGCGGAACATAACTGGATTTATCGGATGACATGTGGGAGTATTCATGTGCGAAAATTTTCGGCATTATCGTCCGTTTCAGTATCCGTCTGTGTGTATACTTGCCCGTTGAAATCGGCAATTGCCCGTCAAATTTACGGGTGGACGGGTCTCTGCCTAATACCTTAACACTTGGTCGGGACTGGTAATTAATTTGTTTGCAAAATATCACAAATAAAATATCAATGACAAGAAACGAGTGCGTATTTCAGTTGCAAGAAGTATGAATGACAATGATCAAGCATTTTTAAAAAAATAATAAAAACTATCTAAGTCTCTGTTGACTACTTTTTTTTTTCAGTTTCTGTGTTTGTGAAGTCATAATATGCTGACATCCTTATACGCTCACTTTGTATTTTTCACTCACACACTAGCCTACTTTTTCATTTCTGTTGGCCAGTTTGGTCACTCAGCAGCCAAACACACTTTGATGGACATTAATCTTTTCTCTAATATGTTGCAGATGTTTGCTGCATCTTGGAAAGTTGATGCTTTGAAAACACTCTCTGTGAAGATCCAAGTAATTAAGGTAAGTTACGATGTAATAAGTTAAAACCTTAAGAAAATTAAAAGGGCTAAGATCGTCAGTTAGTTACTTCCTTGGCACTGAGCAGTGCTTTAGTCACAGCCTCGTTAGTGCAGTAGGTAGCGCGTCGGTCTTATAATCTGAAGGTCGTGTGTGTGTGTCCACTGCTTCAGATGGGTTAAATGCAGATGATACGTAGTAAATTGCAAATTTTTGATCGCCATGTACCAAAATAAAAAGTACGTTCAGCTTCATAAGTGTTGGGTATTTTATTGAAAAAACCCTGAATTTTCATAATATGCACTCAGATTTGCACGATACTGATTACTTTTGACACGGCGATCTTTTTTCTGAATGTTGTCGGTGAAACCGCTGGGCGCCGCCATGTTGGATTTTGGTTAAAGCCGATGATGTGCCACTCCTGTGACGTTAGACTCTAGCTCGCTTTCTATTGGTCGGCACTGGCCGAAATCCATACCACAGGTCGGGAACAATCATGACCCCTGGTGGGCTTTTTCGCGGTCATTTCGGTCAAACCGGAAGCCGGCCAGAGACAGCGGAAGTTCTAGTCACGGTTAAAGGAACAGTCCACCGTACTTCCATAATGAAATATGCTCTTATCTGAATTGAGACGAGCTGCTCCGTACCTCTCCGAGCTTTGCGCGACCTCCCAGTCAGTCAGACGCAGTCAGACGCGCTGTCACTCCTGTTAGCAATGTAGCTAGGCTCAGCATGGCCAATGGTATTTTTTGGGGCTGTAGTTAGTTGCTCAGATACGGAGCTCAGATATCAATGCGCTGCCGAAGCGCGCAGAAGGTGTTAGTACGCCTGTCATTATAGTGCGGACTTTCCATAGCATAGAAAATCGCTACGTTTCAATTTGTGTAGCTGAACTTGTTTCATATCACTGGTCATATAAACCTATGTAAACAGGAAAAACGCGGAAGAGTTTGGTCGCATCTAACTACAGCCCCAAAAAATACCATTGGCCATACTGAGCCTAGTTACATTGCTAACAGGAGTGACAGCGCGTCTGACTGACTGGGAGGTCGCGCAAAGCTCGGACAGGTACGGAGCAGCTCGTCTCAATTCAGATAAGAGCATATTTCATTATGGAAGTACGGTGGACTGTTCCTTTAATAGATGTGTATCCTTCGATGGAAAACAATAAAAATATTGAATTCTGGAGGATAAAGATAGAATAGGATAGAAACATGTAATACATAGCGCTTTGGAGCGCCACCCTCTGAAAAGTAAAGTGTGGAACTGTGCTGCCACCTTTTGCCTTGTTGTGTCATCACCATAGGCTTAGCTAGCGAGCTGTGCAGCCGTGTTTTACACGGCCAATTCTCAAAAAACACGGCCATAAATCCCCAAACGCAGCCTGTTCTATATTAACCCGTGCTAACTAAAATTTTGTAAAATTTTGTTGTTGTGTTAAGTAATTTTGTGCATTTCTGTGGACGGTTTTGTCGACAGTCAGTCAGCGGTTTCCCGGGGCGTGCCCAGCGTGCGTGCCTTCCATATATGGAAGTTAAATCGAGAAAATCAAAATTACCACCAAAAATGTAGAGTTCTTATTGGTCAGACTTCGAAACGAGGCTTGAATGGAAGCAAAATACTACGAGCTTTAAGAGCTTCACCGGCGAAGTTCGGCAGGTTTAGAATGAGTAGGTTAATATCTTCGTGAGTTTTTTATCATACAAGCTTGATAAACATATTGACAGAAACTTTATACTTTACACTTTCCTATGTGCCCACTGCCAAATTATATTATCGTTTTTAAATTACCTAAATTAGATGAAACAAAACTTGTCCCCTTCCTCAGTCACACTGGACTCGGCGCCCACTTCTGCATTCATAAAAGACTGTTACCATGGTAACGGCATGACCATCACTTTCACTCTTTCGGTTCCGTTTGGTTTCTCTTTCGCCAAGATTTACGTTATCTTAAATAGTACTTTCATAAACTACCATTATTATTGACATTTTTTGTATTATTTACAGTTTTACAGTATTTCAGGTAACTACAGGAAAATTTCCTTTCATTTGTAACTTAATTTCACTTATTTTTAAAGGAATACTCTGGAGTGAAATGCTTTCTAGGTCTATTTTCACATTATTGGGAGTGCATACGTTGAGTTGCTACCACAATCATGTCAATCGGATGTGTTTTGAGAAAATTCGTTTTTTGCGATTTCAACCGGAAAGCGCTAACACGGCAGTGCGCGGGGAATGTCTTTTTGCCGATACAAAACGCTAGTTTTGTGGAAATGCACAATTGTGGTATGTTGTGAATTTCCAGCGGGATGGGCTCTGCACTCAGCACTCGACTTTTATGGACTTTCCCCTGAAGATGGCGTCTGGAGAAGAACAACTTCAGGTAAGGTCACTGGCTTTGTATTTACTCTTCTACACACTCTGTCCGTGCACTTGCTGAGCTAGGGACACTTCGTTTTGTTTGTAGGAACCCTCTACTCACTTCCACAGAACTGTCATGTTGTTTTGAGCTTTGCAATGGTTTTAAAACTAGCGTTTTGTATCGGCAAAAAGACATGCCCCGCACACTGCCGTGTTAGCACTTTGCGGTTGAAATCGCAAAAAACGAATTTTCTCAAAACACATCCGATTGACGTGATTGTGGTAGCAACTTAACGTATGCACTCCCAATAATGCGAAAATAGACCTAGAAAGCATTTCACTCTGGAGTATTCCTGTAACTCCTGTTTATTGCACTTTTTAACAGAATCAAAATGATTCCTAACATTTTGTGATGTAACATTTGCATTATGTATATTTCATAAAATCAAAACTTGTTAAAGTTTTTATTATTTTCTATTATTTTCAGCTGTATACCGTATATTTCATAATATTAATCTTCAGATTTGGCTGAATCTCATTTGTTATCTTTGTTGTATAAAGATGTATTCTGTGGAATACGACCTGATTGCAGCAATTTGTATTTTGTTTTTTGTCTAAAGTGCACGAGAAATTATAATTTAAGGTTTTTGCTTTTATTGCAGGAATTTGTAGAAGATTTTATTGATAATTACAGTGATTTGTAAAGGTCTGGTTATTGGATAAGAAACTAAATTTAAACTTTGTTATAACATTCCCTGGTCGCGACCAAGTTACACTCCCTACTTTCAGAAAAACACTCCCAACCTTCCCAATCCTGGCTAAGCCCCTGGCCATCACATGCGATAAGGTGCGTTTGTATGCCAGTTAGGCGAGTTGTAGAGAAGAGAATACAGTCAGAGAGGACAGATTTAATACTTTAATATTTTAAAAGGAATCTATGTAGATTGTTGTTATCCTTAAGGATCTTTAGTTGGGTTTGAATGATTCGGTACGATGGCCAGCAAAGTACCTACAATCAGCAGTTCTGGTCATGCCATTGCTCAGTTGTCGAAACTGATTTGAGTAGTTTATGCCATCTCAGTATGCAAATAATACAATTATATTTCAAAATAAATAAAAAATACTGGAACAAAAGGTTATTTTTAGACTCTGAGCAACTGATAGATGTTCTGGGCACAAGAATTGCTCCTGAAGGTGCTTTACTTTACTTTGTCAAGATGGATGTATATTGCTGGAAGTGGCCAAGTAAGGCTGATGGAAAAAAAAAAAATTCAAAAAAATCGAAAATTTCAAACAGCTGTAACTTCTGTTCTGTTTAACCCTCTGGGGTCTGAGGGTATTTTCTGGCACTCGAATGATTTTAGCATGCTCCGATTTTGTTGTCAATTTCAACAAATCTAAGCAGTATTTTCAATGGCATATGACTTTTTTTGTATTCAGCACAAGTTCAGCGACAATAATATCTCTGTAGTCTGTCTGTCATGATTGCACATTAAAAAAAAACAGATAAATGAAGATGTTGTAAAAAGCAGTTTTAGAACTATGTTGGAACGTGTGAAAGAAACATGACCTTACCCGTTCTGTCGAACCATTTTGGTCACTTGAGGTGATTCTGTTCAGGTTTAGGAATGGATCGAGCACAAAAACTTAAATCTGCTCTCTACTGATTTGGATAATTAACTAACCATCAAAAAAAAATGTATGTCCTATTGTTTTGGGATAAAGGGGTGGCAGTGGGAGTATGAGAAGAGTAAAAATTCAATGAGAAGAGTAAAAATTTCCATTCTATTCAATGAGAAGAGTGAAAACCCCATCCCACTGCCAATTCTTAATCCCATCAGCTCAAGTCACAACGGGTAAGGTCATGTTTTTCACACATTCCAACACAGTTCTAAAACTGATTTTTACAACATCTTCATTTATCTGGCATCTGACTTTATTTTGGTATTTGACTCGATTCAGTGTGTCTTGAAATGAACTCTTGTACTATTTTACTCAGTTCAGAACCACAGCCAACTCTGTTACTGTGTTACACAACTACTCTGTAATTTTGTTCCCGCTCCAACTCCAAATTTTACTCTCTAAACTCAAAATAGAGCAAAATTAACTGTTTTGAGGAAAATACTTTTAACTCTGGAAAAAATTGCTCAGTAGTTTTTCCTGTTTATGCACTACAGCACACGCATATCAACCGATCTGCTCATCAGAAATGGAAGAAATATTTACACTTACTCGAGTTGATCTTTGGCTGGATTGAGTCTAAGTAGAGCTGGACGATATGGCCTAAAAAAAAATCTTCGATTTTTTCACAAAAAATCAGATTTTTGATTTTAATCGATTTTTCCCCCCCTACTAAAAATCAAACTACAGATGACAAAGAAATGGTTCAAAACAAGTTTTACCTTTATTTTGTTTTCACTTAAATTTCCCCTTTGGGGTTAAAGTGCAACCAGAAACCAAAAAGAAGCCAAAAAACAAGCTTGTAGATGAGACAACATCGTGATAGCATCTGTGATTGCCTTCCACCATGCCTCATTCTTATCATAAGGCACACAGTTAAAAAATGTGTCCGGGACGGTTGCTTGCTTTACTTTGGATGGTGTGCTTGTCCTGCGGCTGTTTTCATTCCGCTGGAAGCAGCACTTCTCCCGCTCTGCTGCATGCTTCTGTTTAAGGTGTTGGAATAAATTCGTCGTGCTGCTTCCTTTGGAAGCAACCGTTTTCAAATGCACCTTACAATGAGGACTTGTTTGGTCTGCGTCCGACGCCGCAAAACCAAACCAATTCCAGATCATGGAGAAAGTTACTCCTTTCTTGGGCACAAGTTGCGGCTTTCCCCCAATCGCTGCCATGTTGTTTGTGTGTGTCTATGGCAAGCGCGCGGGAGGAGGGCTATAGTGTCAGTGCCCAATCCGTCCCTGCTGCCTGATCTGTTCTGCACATGCGGAGAGGGGAGCGTCGGTGGCGGAAGTTAAAACTGAGAGAAAACCGATTTTCATAAAAACACATCGTCCTTAACTGTAAATTCGAATTAATCGATACAATTGATTTATCGCCCAGCTCTAAGTGTAAAAAAAAAAAAATCACCCTTCATAATCAGTGTCGCAGTTCTCAAGATTGAACCAAATCGCTGAATCATGAACTGAATCATGAATTGATTCGCTGTCCTGAAATTGAATCGCTGTCCTGAATTGTGAAATAAATCATGAACTGAATCGCTGTCCTGAATCATCCGAAGCACATGAAATCTGTATGCCATCTCACAACAAGTTTTACCTCCAAATAGCCTGAACTATGTCTGACAGATTTTATCCTGTTTACGGTGGGCGTTCCTGAGAGAAACCAATCGAAACCGAAAGAGTGAAAGTGATTATCATGCCGTTACCATGTGAATAGTCTTTTATAAATGCGTAAATGCGCGCTCAGCGCTCTAGCGCCGGTGTGACTGAGTAAGGTGACAAGTTTTATGTTCCATCTAATTTAGGTCATTTAAAAACTATAATATTATTTGGCAGTGGGCACATAGGAAAGTGTAAAGTTTGTCAATATGTTTATCATGCTTGCATGATGAAAAACTCGTGAAGATATTTATCTCAGTACATGACCTACTCATTCTAAACCTGTCGAGCTTCGCCGGCGAAGCTCTCGACCCCAAAGGGTTAAACTAAATAAAACCGGTTTTGAGTTCAGAACTTAATACTGTTTCTTTTGGTATCCCACACTCCTTGATAACAACTAGATTTAAAAATGGTGTGTCATTGCTAATATTAGTGACAGATTTATGGAATAAGAATAAAACAACCGGTTGATGCTCACCAAGTGTCAGTTTTATTTTCAGCCGTTCAATTACACTACATGACTATCCCGATCTAATTCGTATCATACCTTCCCTTACTGACTGTTACTCTGAAGGATTCAATGCACCATGTTGCGTCATAAAAACATTTGCCGTATTACGTGCATGTTGCATAAGCGCTGCTTAACACGGATGGCACTTTTCTGCGAACACAGTATAAGGAAGGAGGTAAACCGGACTTGCATGATCAGTGACAGTCTCCACACGGAACTACTCAGGCAGCTATGCACTGGGCGCTTACATGGACAGGGAGTGGAGTATGTCCGAATGTAGAACATTCGGATGGTGGCGCTCCGTCACCGTCACGTGGGGATAACAAGAAAAAACTAAACAAACGACCACATTTTCAAGATTGACAAGTCTTTTTATTAGTCTAGCGGCAACTTTTACAGCAATATTGTGGGCGTAGCGCTAAGGAAGCATTGCGTACACTGAAAAGGCGTAGTTAGAACCCTGACTTGTAATTAGGGCTGTGCGATATGTGAAAAAATGAATATCCCGATACATTTTCTCCATTTCACGATATATATCTCGATATATTTAAATCTCCTCTAAAGGACCCCATGAAATCTAACTTTTACTCTTTACTGTTTTCACTACAATCCTGCAGATTAAATAACATTCTTGATTAACTTTACAGGTGGTTTTCAACAAGACATTTTAAATTGTCATGTTGGTGATTAATCACAATTGAATTGAAATAAGACTATTTTTATTCAACAAAGATGTGGCACAAACTGCAAAAACAATCTTGAAAATTGCAACAAAGGGGCAATACAATACAGAGCTGCTCAGAGCTCGACTCAATAAAGTGCAAGCTCAACACTGAGAGACATTTAGCCTAAATAAGAAAAGTGCTCTTTCATTAAATTATTTAAAAAAAATAGATCTCCAAGCTATTAACCTGACTACTGAGAACCACTGGAACATTCACAATAGAGAGAGAGATTGAGGGAGAGAAGAGAGAGATCTGCAAAACATAATTTTTCTCTTTGCACACTTTTGAACTGAATGTTTTCTGGCTCTGCCTCTCAGATGTGTATAATTCCGGCTGCTGCCTTTCGTGATGACAGGTTTTTTTGCACACTTTACAAACTGGCATTTGCTGTTCCACGTCCTCCTCGCGATATCCAAAAAAATGCCAGATGACTGACCCCTTACTTTTAGGAACCAATTCGTCCGCTTCCATTTTTAATGTGTCGCTGAAATTGACAGAGCTTACACGGTAGCCTATGCAAAATCAGCGATTGCACGAACTGAGTCAGCGCTGTAAACCGGAACTAGGAAATCTTCCCGCCGGCAGTGTTGCCAGATACTGCTGACATTTTCCAGCCCAAAATATGTTCAAAACCGCCAAAACGCACTTAAAACCGCCCAATCTGGCAACACAACCAAAACTAGAAAATCTTCCCGGAAGTTCCTGTCAGCACCGAGATGTCGCCCGGGATTGGTTGGCGAGTGCGTGACGTTATTGTTTTCTTTACCCTTAGGCAGCCTCTCACGTTACTGCCTGAGGGACAGAGAGATGTTTTAAACGAACACAACAAACACGAAACGAACGCAAGTCGGAAGATGAACATAAAATACTCGATAGTTACGATATAATAATTTTATGTATCGCACACAGAATTTTCGGCGATATATCGAGTATATTCTATATATCGCACAGCCCTACTTGTAATATGTTAGAAAAATGCCGAGTCGTGTTATGGAACCATACTTTATTGTGGCTTCTTGCATAAGCCCAGAAACGTGTTGCATTATTTGTAGAAAGTTCTTGGTAAAAGATGTTTTACTCACACACAGATATAACATAACCACACTGTTTGATCCCTTTGCTATGCCGAGTGGTTCAGAGGTAGCAGTCGTTTATGTCGGAGGGGTCAATATCCCTAAACACAAACTCAATTTAACTTGGACAGCCAAGTGAACGATCAACTGCAGGACGTGGTGATCAGTGCCAGCCGACCCACCCGGTTATGAAATAGTTCACCGAAGGTAATTCAGACCATCATGCTGTAGGCAAGGAATTATCCCATTTTATGGATGGTGTCCTTTTAATTTTGCCTTTCATGGCTTATAAAATTGTTTAATATCTGCTGAAGTGAATCAGTGAAGAAGCAAATAAAGACATCGCCCCCCAGGTCATTTGTGATAGTAGCAAATTCTAACAGGATCATTTAATTCCTGCACATGATTGATAACGACACCAGCTTAAATGGACAAAAGCCTTTCTTCTATTAAAACGCCAGGCAAAGAGAAGACCTCCCACTTCTGAAGCCAGGACCGGTGAGGATACAGGGGACTAACCACAGGTCAAATTAAATAACTTGTATAATTCCATCCCAATGACAGTGCAATCTGTCCACTCAGTTTTATAGCTCTGACCCCATTACGGTCTCGGCCTGGCATCATTTTTACCTTGATGGGTTCGAGGGTTTCATCAAAATCAGTGCCAGGGCTGTATTCGTGCTCAACAATACACTGTTGGTGATAGTGGCTGTTTCAGTGATTATTTCCTCATCATTTTATTTCATCTCACAGGTAATCTGTTCAGCATCAAATGGAGTTTAGCGCTGACATTGAAACGCATCATCTTGGGTCTGTGGTGGGTAAAGAAAAGTAATAACTTTAACATCGTAAATTAGCATAATAAGGCATAATTATAGAAATGGAAATAGAAATAGAAATGTCTGTTTAAAAAAAAAATTCTTAATTTTAGCCTGACAAGGAATGTGGTAACTATGAGCTGACGTCATCAGACGTTGTTCCCGAATCGGACAGCGGAATAATTTCAGTCCAGCTTCTTGAATTTAAGACGAGCCTCCTTGAAGCAGTGGAGGAATTGCATATTCACAGGGTGATTATTTTGGCATCTTTTTAATCTCTAGTCTTTGCAATGCAGATTACCTAAGAATAAAAAAGAGATCTTGATACAAAGACAATGTTTAATTTGTTTATTGTATATTAGTATAAATGCGCAGGTGATTATAGGAAATCTTGCGCGCTAATTGGTCGAGAAATTCAGATTATTTCTCGATAATCACTTCGAGCGACTCGGCAAAATGCCGGCCGATCGCTTCATCACCGTAAGTAAGGAAGAATCACAAATTATGAAAGAAAATGCTGTTCCTAAAAGAACTAAAGATGCTACGAAGTTTGGTCGAAAACTATTCAAAAGTAAGGTGGAATTGTGATTTATTTTATCGATTTCAAAACAAAGTATTTTATGTGACTCGGCATAGATAAGTGACACAAGTCTGCGCCGCGACGTTATTACATTTGCATGCTGCTTTTGAAGATTGAAATAAATGTTTTTTAATGTGATTTTTTAAAATAATCACCTGTGTATTTATACGAAAACGATTATCCGCCTCAGGCTCAGTGAATATCGGTGAATAACAACCTCGACTTTGTCTCGGTCATTATTTAAATAATATTGGCTGGTGTTGAGTGGTCTGTCATATATATTTCATTCGAACGAGTCGAAGATGAGTTCAGTATCATGCTAGCTGAATGGAATACATCTGATATGCCATGAAAAAAAGCCAGCCAATATTATTATTATTATTATTATTATACATTCGATGGAGCAATTATAGATTTTACAAAAAGTTAAGAACAGAGGGGTTACTTACCAATATCCAGTGCTGATTCTGATCGAATGTAATTCAAGTCCCTGTGACTTTTCCTCACCTCCAAGTAGAACTTTGACAGTATTTCAGCTATTACTCTCTTTTCCAGTTTTTTAATGTCCGTTGGTATGTTTTTCTCTTGTAAATATGCATGAAGAATTTCTACTGAAGTTTTGATAGCCTTTCGGGTGTTCAGTGCGCCTTTCTTTTCCCTGGTGAATAAAGAAATGCTTCTGCGCATGCGCAGCAGAAAACTTTCTCACTGGATATTCGCATCAGCTCCAACGTGTGATGTCATGTTGTCTTGACAACCATGCAGTATCATAAACCATATTCAACGCTCATTCTCCATTGGGTAGAGTGACGTAATACACGTAGGATAAGCGATGTGCTAACAATATTGCATGCTATCAAACCAAATGGGCGGCACGGTGGTGTAGTGGTTAGCACGGTTGCCTCACAGCAAGAAGGTTCCAGGTTTGAACCCAGTGGCTGGTGAGGGCCTTTCTGTGTGGAGTTTGCATGTTCTCCCTGTGTCTGCGTGGGTTTCCTCTGGGCAGGGTGGCCTTGAGCAAGGTACCTGACCCCTGACTGCTCCCTGGGCGCTCTGGTGTGGCTGCCCACTGCTCTGAGTGTGTGCGTGTGTTCACTGCTTCAGATGGGTTAAATGCAGAGGATGAATTTCACTGTGCTTGAAGTGTGCATATGACGAATAAAGGTTTCTTCTTCAAATGAATGAAACCTGCTAGAAGGGAATAGATCACATGTTTTTCCATGGAAAAATGTCCTGTATGTATAATAATTCAATAATATTGGCTGGTGTTGAGTGGTATGTCAGATATATTCCATTCAGCTAGCATGATATTGAATGAGTCGAAGACGAGTAGCTGAATGGAATATATCTGATATACCACGAAAAAAAGCCAGACAATATTATTATTATACATACACACTCTTCATATCAGCATTCTCAAAGGCCAGTGCTAGCTTACCTGTGACTTGGTGCTGTTAGTGCGGCAGTCTAATTACCTTCCAGCCGGTGTAGTGTTAGCGAAGGCCAGTGTGAGCGCAGTCAAACCGATTATTATTATTATTATTATTATTATTCCTGCGTAATTTACTTAGTTACTTTTAAAATCAACATCGACAGGTACACACAACGGAGCAACCTGGCAGCCAAAATTCTCTCAAAATCTTCCGTATTTAATGAAGCAAACCTGGCAACCATGTTTGTTTACAAATTGTCACTGTCGCTCGTGGCAGTGGAAGTTTTACGCCTCTGACGTGTGATGTCGTGCTGTCTTGACAACATGCAATATTATGACAATATTGCACGACACGCTCATTCTCCATTAAGGAGAGTGGTGTAATACACGTAGGATAAGTGATATGATAACAATATTGCATGCTATCAATAAACCACGAGAAGGGACTAGAATACATATATGTTATTTACCAGCTGGGAGGTCCGTATCGTGAACTACCATGATCAAGGTCTTGAAAGTACTGAGCGAGACCCTCTGGGCCGAGGTCAGTATTTAAGGCAGAGGCCATGGTATTTCACTATACGGACTGACCTTAAGCTGGTAAATAATATATTTATTTTTTTCTTTACCAAATTCTAACAGAAAACGAGAGCGCCCGAAAGGGAAAACCGAGCCGAGCCGCCATTTTGAATCCTCATTCACAGCTGTAATGCAAATGGCTTCCTCCTCAGTATACAAGTGCACTTCCATGGCAGGAAAAAAACTACATTTTGCCGCCTATGTAGTCCCTTATTTATACAAAATTGAGTCATTCAGGATTCAGCCATGTTTTTGCTCGGCGTTAGCAACAGTTAGAGGTTTTTAGCTTTCTCCTGAAATGTTTTCTTTTATTTCTTCTTCCTCAGGGTAGTAAAACTCGCTTTCGCTGTGAACACTGTCGTTATCGCTATCCATGCTGTAAAATTAATGCTATTCTCCTGAGAAATGCTGGCAAACATTTATAAGATTTTTGATAATCTTATAAATAAGTCTTATAAAAAAAAGATAAATGTCGACAAAAAAATTCTCCTATGTTTGTTGTTGTTGTGAATGAGCGAGTTGCCAGAGGTCCGTAACTGGGGTCCGTATCGTAGGATACAGACCCGCTCGCCAGCCAATCAGAGCGCAGGATTTGATGGAAACCGGACCGCGAAAAAAAGAAATGTTTTTATTCCATGGAGAAAGTGGCCCGTATGTATAATAATCACTGATATTCACTTCAACTTCAGTGAATAATTGTTAAATATTACAGCCAGATTTTTTTCATTCATCTCATCTCATTATCTGTAGCCGCTTTATCCTGTTCTACAGGGTCACAGGCAAGCTGGAGCCTATCCCAGCTGACTACGGGCGAAAGGCAGGGTACACCCTGGACAAGTCGCCAGGTCATCACAGGGCTGACACATAGACACAGACAACCATTCACACTCACATTCACACCTACGGTCAATTTATGGCCCTTTTCCACTACCCTTTTTCAGCTCACTTCAGCCCGACACGGCTTGCGTTTCGACTATCCAAAAACAGCACGACTCGGCTCGCTTCAGCCCTGCTTAGCCCCCAAAACTCGCACGGTTTTGGAGTGGGGCTGAAGCGAGCCAAACCGAGCTGAGTGAGGCTAGGGGCGTGAGGAGACACTCCCCTGCACGCTGATTGGTAAGGAGGAGTGTCCTCACATGCCCACACACGGCCCGCGAGCACGCTGGGATCTGTAAACACCGTAAACCCAGAAGAAGGAGAGTTACGAATTACGAGAATTATGAAGCCTTATGCGCCTCACCTCATCTATACGCTCTTGCCAGTATCTGTTGGCGTTGTCGGTGACAACAAGCCACAGCACCAAGACCAGCAACACTAACGACTCCATGTCCTCCATGTTTATTGTTTACTGTCCGGGTCGTGAGACTACCGCTTAAAAGCTCACTGATGTCACTGTTTGCGCCGCCAAACGACATCACGTGACGTCCACCCACTTTCGCTAACTCCACCCAATGTGTCCACCCACTTCCAGCCAGCACGGTTCAGCGCGGTTGTAGTCGAAATGCAACTCCAACAGCCCCGCTCGGCTCGACTCAGCCCGACACGGCTCAGCCGCGTTGGTAGTGGAAAAGCGGCATTAGAGTCACCAGTTAACCTAACCTGCATGTCTTTGGACTGTGGGGGAAACCGGAGCACCCGGAGGAAACCCACACGGACACGGGGAGAACATGCAAACTCTGCACAGAAAGGCCCTCGCCGGCCACAGGGCTCGAACCCAGGACCTTCTTGCTGTGAGGCGACAGCGCTAACCACTACACCACCGTGCCGCCCCAGATTTTTTTTTTTAAAGAAATTTTTTTCCCATGTATTGAGAACAGATAGGAAGATGCAATAAATGTCATCACATTTTTTTTTAAGATTGCAAGTTTGCTAGTGCCCTTTAGTCATAGTTATAGTCATAGTTATATAACAGCTCTATTCAGTTAAATCTAGCTAGAATAGAAAGATGTAATTTGTTTGGACGGGGCATCATGGGTTTTTGAATGAAGACGACGGAAACATTTGTCCATTTGTACATGAGAGCATTTACATCAGAATGGGGTCATGCAAGCAGGACCTGCCACATTCATGTCTTCATGCTTGTAAAACTGTTTCCCTCAAGCAAGCACTTAAATGCTGACACTGTACACGTAAAGGTTGTAGGACCAAAACTAAGCATTGGATCGCTCTCCTTTTTATTGTTATTATCATGCTGTTAGGGAACAAAGGCATTAAATCAGTCCGCTCCTCAGGCATGCCATTAAACTAACACTTTGTAGTTCCCTGGTTTATTGGGCTGAAGGTTGAGGCAGAGGACAGCTGTCAGGTTCGGCTTACTCAGCTGTATAACATCATGCATCTTTTAATGTACATTAAATATTTTTTTTTTAACAAGGTACAAACATGAGCAGAAAATCGACTCGGACGGTTTAGTCTGGGATTAATTATCAGGCATGAGTTTTAATTATGTTTAAACACGTTTGTCGAATTGCACTTTTTTGTCCTAGTAATTTTGTTCTTTATAGTTTGGTTTATCGTATTTAGTTTTATAATCCCTTTGATATGTTTTTAACTTATAAATCAGTTCTTCTCCTGTTAAGATTTACTCTGATGACCAAATTTAATGTCCCTTATTTTTTTTTTTCTCTCGGCAAAATCTCTAGTGAATTTATTGTCTTGCTTTGCCTGGTGTGTATTTTCAAGTATATGCTATGCCTGTAACACACTTTAATGGGAACGTATAAATAAACTCCTACGTACGTATAAAAAGTGACCGTGTAGAAAGCCATTGACTTTTACCTTTCCTGTAGGAGGATGAGGAAGTCTTTGTGCTAATATCTCCTCTTTAATGCACTGGTGGTTTCCCAAACACGCTGCGCAAGCTATTAAAATGTGATTTGTGTTTATCTGGTTTCTTTATTTTAAAGAGAATATTTGTGTATAGCCTGAAGTTTATTGTAACTATCGGTAATTTCGAGTTACAAAGGGATTTTAATTGCGAATAAGTGAATACGCATGTGTTAACAATTTGAATTCAGGATGCTGAGGCACGTCACGAGGCTCAGATCTGTAAACTCGTCCTGGAGAAGCAGGAACTAGAATGGCAGAAGGTGTGTATTCCAGCAAGACCCTGGATGTCATTCTTTTCAAGGCCATGTTGACAGGATTTACATGTCTTAAAATGTTTTGTAATAATTTTAGGAGTCTTTACAAAATCAGATCAACAGGATGACAAGCGAACAATCAGAAGCCCTTGCTGCTGTTAAAAAGCAGGTCTATATTTATTTTTTTCCCCTAAAAGATAATTAAAGTGTACAGTCCAAAAACATTAGGATGTGCTAAATACCCATTAGGATGTGCTGAATACCCATTAGGATGTGCTAAATATTTATTAGGATGTGTTAAATACCCATTAGGATGTGCTAAATACCCATTAGGATGTGCTGAATACCCATTAGGATGTGCTAAATATTTATTAGGATGTGTTAAATACCCATTAGGATGTGCTAAATACCCATTAGGATGTGCTAAATATTTATTAGGATGTGCTAAATACCCATTAGCATGTGCTAAATATTTATTAGGATGTGCTAAATACCCATTAGGATGTGCTAAATATTTATTAGGATGTGCTCAGTACCCATTAGCATGTGCTAAATACCCATTAGGATGTGCTAAATATTTATTAGGATGTGCTAAATATTTATTAGGATGTGCTAAATACCCATTAGGATGTGTTAAATACCCATTAGGATGTGCTAAATATTTATTAGGATGTGCTAAATACCCATTAGGATGTCCTAAATACCCATTAGGATGTGCTAAATACCAGTAGAATGTGCTAAATACCATTAGAATGTGCTAAATACCGTATTTTCTGGACTATAAGCCGCTACTTTTTTCCTAGGTTTTGAACCATGCGGCTTATACAAAGGTGCGGCTATTCTGTGGATTTTTCTTCCACCGCTAGGGGCGCTCTAACCGGAAGTAGAATCAAAAATAAGATAGACGAAAAATCAATGCAAAGAAGAATTAGCAGATCTTTAGCAGATAGAACACGCACGACAAATTACTAACTGGTAATTATTTTCAAATCCAGCGAAGATGATTAAAGTGACTTGTGGTTTCAAACACAGGAGAAATGAAGGTAAATAAATACCGGTTATTTTCTCTTGGTTCTGTTCCGTTTTAATCAGCAAAGTTGCTGCCGTGTTAAAAGGCACTGTTCGGAAAGAATCTGTTCAGGTACATACATGTACATTTACAGTACAAAATCGTTCTGTACATGCAGTAAATATCTAATTTTTCAACATAGATATCTGCGGCTTATAGCCCGGTGCGGCTTGTATATCTTTTTTTTAATTTTTTTTTAAAAATAGAGCGGATGCGGCTTATATACAGGTGCGCTCTATAGTCCAGAAAATACGGTACCTATTAGGATGTGTTAAATACCCATTAGGATGTGCTAAATATTTATTAGGATGTGCTAAATACCCATTAGGATGTGCTCAATACCCATTAGGATGTGCTAAATACCCATTAGGATGTGCTAAATACCCATTCGGATGTGCTAAATACCCATTAGGATGTGCTCAATACCCATTAGGATGTGCTAAATATTTATTAGGATGTGCTAAATACCCATTAGGATGCAGGGCTCGACATTAACGGTTGTCTGCTTGTCCGGGACAAGTGATCCTTTATGTCGGACAAGTTCATCGTCTCAGTTACTTGTCCGATCGGACAAGTGCCAAAATATGCCGATATTCGGGTTACATATCAAATTTATCAGTTTATTCACATGATTCCCGAAGCATCTCACTCGATATATTGTTTTGATGAATCGCCGGATGTTTCTCTTCGGAAAGAGCGATGTGCGCATGCGCAATATTCTGCTTGCGAAACCGGCCAATACCGCTTCGTGTATTTGAGCTGAAAAGTAAACGGTCGTTTACCAGACCCTCCAGGATTTCGCGATGTTGCGATTTGCAACATCAACGCAAATTCAACCAATCCCCACGAATTCAGGGCGGTGTTACAATTATATCCAATCACCGCAACTTTCCCGCAAATTTGACCAATCGTTGGTGTCGTCTTGAGGTGACGTCGACAAACTACCTTCCGCCTTACTTCTGTGTACGTTCAAGAGAAGCAGCATGCGCGAGTCAGTGTTTATATAGGCTTAAATTCTGTTACTGAAAGTGTGTTATGTTTACAGTGAAGGACTGTGCGCACTTTACATTATTTTTTACTTAATACAAGAAATTAATGGATGCCAACATTTTTGCCAAAATGGTATTTTATTTTCCATTGTTTAGGCAGCTTCAGCATCATACTGTGAGATTCTGTTCAAATTGTTTTTTTTTCTTCTATGAAGCCTGAGCCATTTATTTTATTAGTTTATAATTATTGTTTAATTTAGTCTTCAGGAGAGACTGCCTGCACACAGTACTAGTATTAATAGTTTTTTTTCTTACATGAAAGCTGAGGCATTTATATTATATTTGAAGGTAACTTCATGTTGTGCTATGAGGTTCTATGCACTTTAACTTTTGAACCAACAGGTGCATTTGGATAAGTAAAGCCTATTTTTCTGCATTTTTGTAGTCCTGGTAATCTTTTATATTGGTAAAGTTGTTTATAGGACCATTTCTCAGTGTCTTTGTTTTTTAATAAATAGTTTTTCAGTAATAACTTAATATTTAACATACTCAATTTTAATCACAAAAAGAGAAAATCGCAACAATTTCTCGCAACTTTCACTTCCTCCCGCAATGTAATCACAACAAAAACCTAAAAAACACCGCAACTTTCATCGCAACCATTAAATACCATACAGGAGCCACAATGAATAATTAGACAACAACAGTTAATCAGTGGAGGATATATATTCAAAGTTAATAATTTAAAAATGAAAATATATATATAATTTTAATTTTCTGGTTTTCAGTTTCTCATAAATAAATTAATGATTGATGGAGTCCAATTTTTTTCTGCAGTGAATAGATTTTTGTGTTAAAGTAATTCTGGTGAAATTATTTTATTACAAATAGTTTATTTGTGGGTTTTTTTTTTCTCAAATTTTTCTTTGGACAAGTCAACTTCACATTCGGACAAGTAAATTTCCTTTCAACTTGCCCGACAGGACAAGTGGTTTCAAAAGTTAATGTAGAGCCCTGGGATGTGCTAAATACCCATTAGGATGTTCTAAATACCCATTAGGATGTGCTAAATATTTATTAGGATGTGCTAAATACCCATTAGGATGTGCTAAATATTTATTAGGATGTGCTAAATACCCATTAGGATGTGCTAAATACCTATTAGGATGTTCTAAATACCCATTAGGATGTTCTAAATACCCATTAGGATGTGCTAAATATTTATTAGGATGTGCTAAATACCCATTAGGATGTGCTAAATATTTATTAGGATGTGCTAAATATTTATTAGGATGTTCTAAATATTTATTAGGATGTGCTAAATACCCATTAGGATGTGCTAAATATTTATTAGGATGTGCTAAATACCCATTCGGATGTGCTAAATATTTTTTAGGATGTGCTAAATACCTATTAGGATGTGCTAAATACCCATTAGGATGTGCTAAATATTTATTAGGATGTGCTAAATACCCATTAGGATGTGCTAAATACCCATTAGGATGTGCTAAATATTTATTAGGATGTGCTAAATACCCATTAGGATGTGCTAAATATTTATTAGGATGTGCTAAATAGCCATTAGGATGTGCTAAATATTTATTAGGATGTGCTAAATATCCATTAGGATGTGCTAAATATTTATTAGGATGTGCTAAATACCCATTAGGATGTGCTAAATACCCATTAGGATGTGCTAAATATTTATTAGGATGTGCTAAATACCCATTAGGATGTGCTAAATATTTATTAGGATGTGCTAAATACCCATTAGGATGTGCTAAATATTTATTAGGATGTGCTAAATATTTATTAGGATGTGCTAAATGCCCATTAGGATGTGCTAAATATTTATTAGGATGTGCTAAATACCCATTAGGATGTGCTAAATATTTATTAGGATGTGCTAAATGTTTATTAGGATGTACTGAAATTTCATCTGTGCTGTATGTCGAGCATGTATAGCATATTTGACAATAAAGTTGACTTGACTTGACTATGTACTAAATATGATGATAAGTTTCAGGCTCAGATTCGAGGAATCGAAGAAGAGACGGTAGGGTTTTTTTTTTGTATTCTCTCATCTAATGCTTGCAATAACGTTGTACCTAATAGTATATTGCAATATGCAAATGTGACTAATGATATGCTAATCATTTCAAAAGGGGAAACACCAGCTGAGTGCTGAATTAAAGGACAAAGAGATCACCAGCCTGAAGGAAGAGTTGAAGTTGCTACAGGTACGACTGTGCACAAGCAGCCATTATTTTCTCCTCTTGATACTGGAAGCTATATTTGGCGGGGGGGACTATAAGTCATCAATAGGAAAATGCATCTCATGGCTGACCTTTTGAGTGGGAGGTCTGTATAGGTCTATTTGGTGGTTGTCAGAAAATGACACACTGTTGGTGATGGACGGTTCAGCGCACTCTCTGTTCAAGCATCCGATTCAGTGATAACGATGCTGTTACGTGTTTATTCTTTGGTCATACTGCGAGATTGTTTAATGAAATTTATAGTCTCTTAGTAAGGTGTTGGCCCAATACAGTTCTGTGTAACTGTATTGGTGCAGTGAATCTCCTCATTTGATGATGATGGTGGTGGTGGAGGGTTGAAGATTAAAAGTCTTCAGTGTTCAACTGTCCAGTTTGGGTGAGTCTGTGCCCATGATAGCCTCAGATTCCTGTTCTTGGCGGACAGGAGCAGAACCTGATGTGGTCTTCTGCTGTTGTAGCTCATGCACCCCAAGATTTGATATGTTGTTTGTTCTGAGATGCTTTTCTGCTCACCACAGATGCAAAGAGTGCTTATTTGAGCTACTGTAGACTTCCTGTCAGCTCAGACCAGTGTGGTCATTCTCCTCTGATCTCTCTCATCAACAAGGTGTTTGTTTCTATCCACAGAACTGTCACTCACTCATTGTTTTTTTGTTTTTCGCACCATTCTGTGTAAACTCTAGAGACTGTTGTGTGTGAAAACCCCAGGAGATCAGGAGCAGTTTCTGAAATGCTCAAACCAGTCCATCTGGCTCAAACCAACACCCATGCCACAGTGAAAGAAATTCACACTTTGAGATCACAATTTTTCCCATTTGGATGTTTGAAGTGAACGTTAACTGAAGCTCTTGGTTTGTATCGGCATGATTTTTTGCATTATGCTGATGCCAGATGATTGGCTGATGGGATAACTGCTTCCATTGGATATCTTTGTTCCATATATATATATATATATATATATATATATATATATATATATATATATATATATATACGTATATATGTGTGTATATGTACTAGCACGTTACTTTTGCAAAATTCTGGGTTGCCCCCAGACTTCCACGTCAAATTTGTTGGAGATCCATTGAGAAATGGTGATGTTAACCCAAGACAAACAAAAATCCAAACATCCACCACCCAGGGGCCCACCAGGGACCCCTGGGGCCCAAATATGGAATTTCTAAGTTCTGCCAAATTGTGGCTATCTCCTGTACCAACATGCCAAGTTTAGTGAAGATCTGTTGAGAGTTTGTGTTGATAAATATAACGTGAAAGGCATTGAGGGAAGGGGTGGGTGGATGTTGTGCCTCCCAGGGACCTCCCTGGGGCCCATACATGAATTTTGCTTATATCTGCAAAATTCCAGGTCATCCGCCAACCTACTTGCCAAATTTGGTGAAAATCCATCGAGAAATGGCAACATTAGCTCAAGACATGAGATAGGTATTATATATACCGTATTTTCTGGACTATAAGCCGCTACTTTTTTCCTAGGTTTTGAACCATGCGGCTTATACAAAGGTGCGGCTATTCTGTGGATTTTTCTTCCACTGCTAGGGGCGCTCTAACCGGAAGTAGAATCAAAAATAAGATAGACGAAAAATCAATGCAAAGAAGAATTAGCAGATCTTTAGCAGATAGAACACGCACGACAAATTACTAACTGGTAATTATTTTCAAATCCAGCGAAGATGATTAAAGTGACTTGTGGTTTCAAACACAGGAGAAATGAAGGTAAATAAATACCGGTTATTTTCTCTTGGTTCTGTTCCGTTTTAATCAGCAAAGTTGCTGCCGTGTTAAAAGGCACTGTTCGGAAAAAATCTGTTCAGGTACATACATGTACATTTACAGTACAAAATCGTTCTGTACATGCAGTAAATATCTAATTTTTCAACATAGATATCTGCGGCTTATAGCCCGGTGCGGCTTGTATATCTTTTTTTAAATTTTTTTTTTAAATAGAGCGGATGCGGCTTATATACAGGTGCGCTCTATAGTCCAGAAAATACGGTATGTATAATAAGCGGCAAAGTTTGTTTGTTTGTTTGTCTTGAGCTAACGTCGTCATTTCTCGACGAATCTTCACCAAATTTGACATGGAAGTCTGGGGGCAACCCAGAGAGAGAGAGAGAGAGAGAGTACACGGTTGTGTGAAGATAGGAAGTTTGTCTTCGAGTGGTGAACATATTCACAAGTGAGTGAAGCAAACGAGTGAAAATACTTTCAACATGAGAAGATAAACTTCATATCTTCATGCCATGGTGTAATGGTCTTTATATTATATGGACACATCCACAAAAAAAATACACAAGTTAATCAAAAGAATTTTGATTTTGAGCCGGTTCACCATTTTGACAATGCGCATCGAGTCAGCGGGAAAACACTGGGAGTGACATCACTGGAGTGAAATATCGGTGAACATTATACATACAGGACACAATTTCCATGTGTTCTATTCCCTTTTAGCAGGTTCCATTCATTTGGTTCGATAGCATGCAATATTGTTAGCATATCGCTTATCTTACGTGTATTACGTCACTCTACCCAGTGGAGAATGAGCGTTGAATATGGTTTATGATGTTGCATGGTTGTCAAGAAAACATGACATCACATGTCGGAGACGTAAACCTTTCGCGCTAGCGAGTGACAGTGACAATTTGTAAACAAACATGGCTGCCAGGTTTGCTTCGTTAAATGCAGAAGATTTTGAGAGAATTTTGAAAGAGAAAGACGCTGAACACCCGAAAGGAATGTGTATGAATAATAATAATAATAATTACCGGCTTTTTTTGTGATGTATCAGATATATTCCATTCAGCTACTCGTCTCTCGAGTCGTTCAGTATCATGCTAGCTGAAATGGAATATATCTGATATACCACTCAACGCCAGCCAATATTATTTAAATATGTCACTCAGATCCGCGATGTATTTCGGATGAAAAATGCGAGTTTTTCAACACGAGAAGATAAACTTCATACCTTCAAGCCAACGTGTGATTTTCTTTTTATTATATCGACACATTCACACCTTAACACACTGGTCTGAATGCCAAGTTCATTGCTACGTGCTTTGCATTGAGGCAGCATTATTGCGTTTGTAAATACAGATGTTCTATGCTGCCTTTATGTGCTACTCAGAAGGTCCTACTTTCCACAGCATATGTTCAAATCGTGCTATACGCAGTGACGTATGGGGTCAAGGGGCATCATAGAGTGTGATTAATCTGTGTTAATTTTTTATGATACGTCATTTTTGTACAAGTAATTAAAATGAATGTGTCATTTTATCAACCCTAAACACACACACACACAGGTTCATTTAGAGGTCAAATGGTACAGAAGAACCCTCTTAACAAACTTTTTCTTTTTATTACTGTTTTACAGTTGTTCAAGTACAGTTTGGAGAAGAAATTAAGCGAGCTGGTAAGGGTTTACAATTATATAAATTGTTGACAGAGGCAGGTGGGAGAGGGAGAAATTAAAGAGGAGGATGTGGGGAGGAGAGACTGGCTCATCACAAGTAACGGATAGGGAGTGTGTGTGACACTTGAGCTGCCAGTGCAGCAGAGAAAATACCACCATTAAAATATTTTATATCAGAGCTTCGCTCTGTTTAACCTTTCAAGTGACAGAGAGAAAATCTGTTTGATACAGACAATCAGAAAGTAACGATAGAGAGCGGGGGTGAGGGGAGTTTCATAAAAGTCCCTCAGGCAAAAATGAAAATCTTATGTGGCAGGGAGAAGATATACTCAGCCAAGATGTTAAACAAAGGTCTTCTGCCCCAGAAAGAAACCCCAGCACGGCCCTAAATGATTAAGATCTTTTATAAATGCCTTTCTGAATTACTGATAGAAGAGAAAGATCCTGGTCTTGGTCTGAGATGCTCAGCCTTTTAAGCTGAGGTTATTTTTTATCAAAATGTCGAGGAATTTCACCAAAAGGGGGAGTTAGAGTGCAGAATCTTTCCAGGAGCAGAAGGTGCAGCTGCAGACTCAGGTGAAGGACAGCCATCTGAATCAGCTGGCAGAGGTGGAGAAGCGTTTCAGGACGATATCGAGACAGTTCGCTGTGGTCAGACAGGCGCATGAGAAACTGGAACAGAATGGTAGGTCAGACGCCTGAGAAAAGCAGCATATTACACTCAAATGCAGCTTTAATGTCACCTCCCAACATGTTTATTGCATCTGATTGGTCAGAAAGTGCTGATTAATTTTCTGTAACAGCATGGCTTGTACGTAGCATCAGCTGCAAGGCAAATCAAATTGTTTATTTGCCGGATATGTTTTTATAGTAACAAGAGACTATTTTAATTCTAAAATTATTCAACAGGACTTTTAAAATTTCTGCCTAAATTCTGCTCTCCTTTCTTTATGATGATTTATGAAAGAAGACTTGCATCACTTTGAAGTAAAGCTGTTTTTTTTCTTCTTTTTTAAACATCCTGACACCTGAAAACTATAATGTGCCGAGCTATTTTTTTTTCATTACCCTATTAGTTTCATGAAAGAAAGGGGGAAAAAAGAGGCCACTTCTGATCATTCATACCTGCTATAATATAAACTAGATAGAGACTGTGACTAAAGTCAGAGTAATTTCCGCTAGCCGTTACAAACCGGGACGTCTGGTCACTGTGCCCTATTGATCGGGAACGGTAAAAGATAGAGAATGACGCTTAGTGAGGAAACCTGATTGAAAAAATCATGAAAATTGACAAAATCCAATTTTTCATGGATCATTCCGGATTAGTGATCCAGATCACCACCAAAAGTCATAGCAACGTAATTCAGTCCAGAGGTATTCTTCATGTGAAATTTGGTGATGATTGGGTGCAAACTGAGGGAGAAATAGCGTCCTAAAAAACGTTAGGATAATAATAATAAAGTAGAAAAATCCTGAGGGACAGTAACAATTTGCACCAGCGTTGCTAGCACAAATTAATAAAACCAGGAACTAACTTGTGTTGTGGACGTCCCACAGCATTAAAACTAACTTTAAACTGATGTTGAATGATGCCATTCTTTCATAAATAGAAAGTTGGCAAATCACTGTTGTATATGAAGAATAAAACACTTTGGAATATGCCATTATTGGAAAATAATCAGCTCAGAGATGATAATAATCACTGGGCCTCATCACATCACCTTGTCATTGATTATTTTGTTATAACAGTGCACCCCACAAGTGTTTAATTCCTACGTTATATGAAAATGTGCAATTGCAGGCCATGCAACAGCAGTTTTTTTTTTTTTTTTAAATCCCTCGCTGGCCAAAAGGCCCGAAGGTGGATTAAGTCATGGCGAAGTCCGTCTGTCCATCCTGGAAAGGGTTCTCATCTTCTGAAATCAACTCCTCTCGTAATTTTTGGAGGAATTTCACAAAACTTGGCAGAAGGCTTTGTTATAGGACAGTAATACGCATATTGCAATTTCGTTTGCAATATATTGTAGCGGGGGATATTGTGCTCTCGGAGCACTCTTGTTTTTTGTATGGGTGCAAGTTTTCCGGCATGTGCCGGAAGCTCCCTTTTTTTCGGTTCTGAAAAAGTCATTTTTCCAAATCGTGTAAATCCATTAAGATTTTTTTTTGGGGGGGGGGATAGGGATCACTGTCTCACTCTCATAGGGCCAATGATTTTCCACAATCGCGGAAAACGGACGGAAATTACGGAATTTTTATAGTCAAACATTGCTCGCATGTCAAAGTGTAACTGCCGCAGAAGGCTTCTGCGTAACTGCCGCTAACGCCCAAGCAGACATGCCTTTCCGGTCAAGGCAGCTTTGTCAGTGATTGTGATTGGCTTGTGGCACACCTCGCCAGCCAATGAGCTGCTTGTTTACAGATTCGCTCCCCGCGTCGCAACCAGAATGGCGGCCGCAAAAAAGAAATGAATGCTCTGGTGGCCAAGGACGCCATATGGTTGCCAGTGGCGAGTGTGGACGTTGACCGCTCCTTTTCCATGTATAAACATCTTCTAAATGACAGAAGATTCAGTCTCACGGACACCAACACTAAACAACTTATGATGCTCTATCATAATGGCGATATCGAGCAGCGTTTCTCGGTACTCTGAGAGCGCGCAATGATTGATCTGCAAGGAATATTCAGTACTGTCATTACAATCAAAGTTAAACTATTCTAGTCTGTTTGAGAGTGTGTTCTGTGTTCTGTTAGGAAACATTGAGTTTGTTGTGTACTAAAAAAGATGGATATAGAGTAATATTTTTAAACAGTCAGTTATGAGTATTGTCATTACAGGCTCAGTAAGTATTACTGAATATTAATTTATCCCTATTAATTTATCAGTACTCTAAATATTATATTGAGATTATATATGCTATTATATTGCATATATTATATATGAGATGGGTTTTTAGTTAACGGTGATCCTAGTTTCTTGATTTATCTGTTATCAGTATGTCAAGTAAAATATTTTGAGTTGTCTCAATCTGTGATCTCACTTTAATTTTTTTATTAATGCAATTTATCAGCTTACTGTCAGTGTAATTGTTTTATTATATATATTTTTTCATGAATGACTTCATCATGCAAAGGACCATTTGTGTCTAGAGATGCAATACTTTGAAACCCAAGTAAAATTATGCCAGCCAGAATTACTAAATTGGAGCCAAACAGAAAAATTTTGAACTGAAATTGTGAAACGGAATTGAAATGGAATTTTTCATTGTCCGAAACGGAAAAAGCCAGATTTTGAAACGGAAAATCATTGGCTCTACTCTCAGTGTATTACCGGGTTACCGCGGTACAGTCTCTGCACGAGACAAATCTTTTCATCTCGTCTTCGCCACAAACCTCATTCAATTTATACACTGCTCACCGACGAGCGGTCCTGACTAGGCCGTTGTTTCACGGTGTTATACATGTGTGATATCATGTTTCACGCACGTAGCACGTTGTTCGACCAAATCAGCACAGCTATTCCAGTGTATATATTGTAAAAAAGGTATCACAGCAAAAGCATATTAAAAATGGTTGTTCCAACATTTAAATTAGTAGTTGCTAGATGTTTTGAAATATCAAGCCTTGTACTTGAAATATTGTTAGTTCAGATGAATTGATGAAATGTATTAAACATCTCATCTCATCTCATTATCTCTAGCCGCTTTATCCTTCTACAGGGTCGCAGGCAAGCTGGAGCCTATCCCAGCTGACTACGGGCGAAAGGCGGGGTACACCCTGGACAAGTCGCCAGGTCATCACAGGGCTGACACATAGACACAGACAACCATTCACACTCACATTCACACCTACGCTCAATTTAGAGTCACCAGTTAACCTAACCTGCATGTCTTTGGACTGTGGGGGAAACTGGAGCACCCGGAGGAAACCCACGCGGACACGGGGAGAACATGCAAACTCCGCACAGAAAGGCCCTCGCCGGCCACGGGGCTCGAACCCGGACCTTCTTGCTGTGAGGCGACAGCGCTAACCACTACACCATCGTGCCACCCCATTTTAACTTGTAATTTAAATTTTTTTTCGAGCCCTAAGGGGGGGCTCACCCCCCTTTGTAACCCCCCTTGCATGGCTGCACCATGCACGTCTGACCTTGTCAGACTTTTCAGGTTTTTGAAAATTTTATACTTGCACCCATGTTTTTTTTTTTTTAGGGGAACAGGGTAGGTGTGTGTAAGTTTTGGAGAATTTCATATTTGTGCATTCACATAGTGTATTCTAAACCTTTTTCTGTCAAACGAAAATATTCATGGCCAAATAATTCATTCTTCAATGCAAAATATGTCTACTCTTCAAACTGAGTATTTGGGTGACTTTATTAAGACAAGCTGTTTATATGTTGGATCCCAGATTAAAGCTGGGTTAATTGGCCTGCATTTTGAAACGAGATCTCAGCCAGCTTGTGAAGATGACTCCAGGCTGAAATTCCTGTCTACTTGATGGTTATTTTATTCAAGACACTATTTCCTAGATTAGATTTATTATTTCACGAATGTCTGCACTGGCGATAGTGAGAGTCTGCATAGTAAAGGTAATCGTTCCTGCCTGGTATTTGGTCAAGTCATGTTTAAATAGAGTTTATGTTGAGTGGATGGTATAATAAACATTATTATCTGCTCCTTCCAAACAACAGTATCAGTATTTATGTAAAGCAGTCATGGTTTTTAAGGCAACCATTAGTTTATGGGAGATTTCTCCTGTACAGACTGTATGGTCTGTATCAACAGGCTTCTCATTAGCGCAGTTGAAAAATGCTTCTGAATGCCTGTGAAGTTTTATCTGCAGTTTAATTTGACCTCTGTTTGTATTTTGTGTAAGTCGAGGAGGCAATGGGGATTAACAAGAAACTTGTATCCATCAACAAGAAACAAGAATCTACAATTGCGACCCTGAAAAAGGTAATGCTTTTAATTTTTATATCTATCTATCTATCTATCTATCTATCTATCTATCTATCTATCTATCTATCTATCTATCTATCTACCTACCTACCTACCTACCTACCTACTGTTCAAAAGTTTGGGGTCACCCAGACAATTTTGTGTTTTCCATGAAAAGTCACACTTTTATTTACCACCATAAGTTGTAAAATGAATAGAAAATATAGTCGAGACATTTTTCTGGCCATTTTGAGCATTTAATCGACCCCACAAATGTGATGCTCCAGAAACTCAATCTGCTCAAAGGAGGGTCAGTTTTATAGCTTCTCTAAAGAGCTAAACTGTTTTCAGCTGTGCTAACGTGATTGTACAAGGGTTTTCTAATCATCCATTAGCCTTCTGAGGCAATGAGCAAACACATTGTACCATTAGAACACTGGAGTGAGAGTTGCTGGAAATGGGCCTCTATACACCGATGGAGATATTGCACCAAAAACCACACATTTGCAGCTAGAATAGTCATTTACCACATTAGCAATGTATAGAGTGGATTTCTGATTAGTTTAAAGTGATCTTCATTGAAAAGAACAGGGCTTTTCTTTCAAAAATAAGGAAATTTCAAAGTGACCCCAAACTTTTGAATGGTGGTGTATCTATTAGTGCTGTCAAAAATGTCGCGTTATTATCGCGTTAACTTGACTCAATTTTAACGGCGATAATTTTTTTATCGCGAGATTAACGCTCTGTGACATGATGTAGGTTTTTCATAAGCTTTTGAAACTGCCAGGAACTTGGAACAGAGACTTTGCTTAGAAAAACGATAGCAGCTAGACTGTAATGCCACGCCCCGCACAGCCAGAGTCCTCTGCCCTCCCCCCAAAGAACCAGCGCGGGCAGGGCGCGCTAGCCCCGCACCTCGGGACGAAGAGCCACGGTGCTCGGCTTAGGTTTTGTTTTCCCATCAGCGGCTCCAGCCCGACTTTGCAGTGGCTGTGACAAGACGTGTTATGCTCTGCAATAAAAAAAAAAAAAACATTGGTACAAAGCAAGCCCATTCACTTTTTTATGCTGATAAGAGAATTACAATGGTTTTTCATGTGACAAAAATGTGTGATTAAATTGCGATTAATCGCGAGTTAACTATGACAGTCGCGACATTAATCGCGATTAAATATTTTAATCGCTTGACAGCACTAGTATCTATCTATTAATTTATTTACGCATATGCAGATTTTGTCTGAATATTATTTATATTTAAAAAAAAAATAAATGGATTGTCTAAATGAAAAAGGCTTAAACCAGAATGTATAGAATGTATTCATGAAATAATAATAATAATAATCATCATCATCATCATCCCTTGGCCAATATGTTTTAACATTCAGTTCTTAAAATATATAACTTTAAGCAAGGAGGGAAAAAAATCTCCCAAAAAGTAACACACACCCAAAAAAAAAAAAATTTCCTAAGGTGATCAGTCTGGCACAAAAACATTTTTCACTTAATTTTTTTTTAAATATAGAATGTTCCTAAAGGTTGAGAATGACACACAGGGAGCTACAGTAATGCTGTCAAATGATTTTAAGTTTACTTACATCTTCTAGCTACCAAAAAAACATAAAAAAGACCTACGAATTGGCTGTCCGTGAGTGTGGACACCATTCATGAAAGGTGACCTAAACAACCAAAACTAACCTGAACCTTTGACTCTGATATTTTAATAGTTGATTGAAGTGTAAACTCTTTTATTTTAGGACGTGGAGAAGCTTCACAGTGAGCTGGTAAAAAGCAAAGTTGTGTCCATCTGCAGACCTGGAGAAGAAAGTTCTTATTTCCTGCTGAAAGAGCAACAACTGCAGGAGTTTAAACAAAGGCTGACTGTGGTACATTTTTATATTTTCTAAAAAAATAAATAAATAAATAAACCAAGGAAGGAGAATAAAAGAAGTGTGACTCACTGCCGAGTTGGATCACTCTGTCTGTAGGAGACTGAACTGAATAAGAAGCTCAGAAATGAAATTGCTGGAGAAAGAGCAGAGAAGCAGGTACGTGTATGAGCGCTGAATTGTTGACTACTGTGGCTACAGGTGCAACATTTCAAAGGTATGCAAAAAAAAAAAGATTTTTATAGAAATTTTTATTGGTTTCAGTATTTTGTGCTGCTAAAAAAAGTGCAGTGGTAACATTTCACAGTAATCCTAGCCTTAAGCCGGTAATACATCTCACTCAGTGGTGTGTGTGTGCGTGTTTGTATGTATGTGTGTGTGTGTGTGTGTGTGTGTGTGTGTGTGTGTGTGTGTGTGTGTGTATCAGGAGCTTCTGAGTTCCCTCCAGCATGCCCAGTGGCTGCTGCAGACTCAGACGCAGGCTGTGAGTCGAATTGAACAGCAGCTTCTCACTCACACAGAGGACTACCAGGTTAGTCTGTCATATAACATCAGTTTGCATCATCCACCCTCTGTGTGTGTGTGTGTGGGTTGGTTTACTAGGTTTTATTTACAGAACTGTTTGAATACTATCCCAGTTTCCTTATTCACACACACACACACACACACACACACACATATATATATGTGGGTCTGTCTCAGAAACTGGGTTCTGTTAGCCTGGGAAATCCCATGCTGCTTTGCACAATCGTTCCGATCTGAAAAGACAGCATGGAAACTATGGTCTAAAGGCTCGCCTGAGTTAGGGAGCCAATCAGAGAGTGGGGAGGGATGGAAAGACGGTGACGCATACTACTCGACAAACGGAAGCTTGTAGTTTATTTGGGACTGTTTACGGATCACATTTAACATGGCGGCGAGCGATACGAACCAAACTTTCGATCAAGCTTTAGACACTTCTGAATAGTTTAGAGCGAAAGTTTGTTTTAAAAAAAGAACAGCGTTTGGCGTTTCAGTCTTTCTTCGCCTCTTCGTCTTCTTCGTCGCTCTAACTACGTCACCGGGTACAACTGCCATGATTGGCCATGGGCTACGTATATGCCAAATGATAGACATTCGCAACGTCCAATAAACGGCCATTGACAATCGTAAACCACACCTCCCCTACGAGAAATTCAATAGGCGGGTTCCAGACCATATTTCACTTGTGATATGGTCTGGTGTTAACCAGACTAGGGTTCTATGGGGGTACCCCACAAAATATACTCACAGTCAATAAACTATACAGTTTTGAATGGTGATGTTGGTTTTAATTTGAAATAAAATAATGAAAGAAATAATACAGATAAAACTAAATCTTTGATGTGAATACTCTATTCAGAATTTGGCAAAAATTCTGCAAATTTGTGGAAAAATGGCAGCTTGATCTGGGACATGATAAATGGTTGACTACATCGCATTCCCTTAAAAAGGTTGTAGTCCACTGAAAAGTCTACAGTTATCACTAATTGTATTTTAAGTTGTAACTTTATACACCTAAGGATTGGTGCGCTCACAGAATAATCATAACCGTAATAAAACATCATGCAAAATATTCGATCACCGTTGTAACTCCATTTTCCGCATACCCAAAACCAATACGATCGTGTGTTTTGATCTAAACGGAAAGCCTCAGGGTCAAGGTCACTACATCACCAAAAGTAGTAACTTAAAATCACGACGCCATATAAAAATTTAATTATAAATCTGTGATTTTTTTTTAAAATGAAAGCTGAAAGTTAGGTATAGAATATGTAACGATGGTAGCTGGTCTTGTATGAATTTCTGAGCTATAAAATGAGTTGTGGTCTATTTTTTACCGTAGCGTGTTATTTGTGTGCGGGGAAGGACACACGTTAACAGTTTGCATGTGTAGAATGGAATTTTCCACTCCAACAGTTAGAAGTTGATCGTGCTTCCATTCGTGGTCTTTCTGTTACGCGGGTGATCTGTTTGGACGTTATCACTGAAAAGGTGAGTTTTGACAGTTTTATTTTGTTTTAGTCTTGCAGTATAAGGCAATAGAATGTTTATTTTTCATCTTACTTTCATATTTCGTAGTGTTTGCGTATTTTTGGCCAATATTTTGCAACCATGGTCAATTTAGATCGAACTTTTGATAGAATCTACGGCCGGTCATTTTGCCACGATGATGGATTTGAACATTTGGTCATAATGGGCCACATTATCAGCTTAGTTCTAGGCATTTCATATTGAATAACTTTATTTGACATTAATATTTGATGACCATCGGGCCTAGCTGTGAAGAATTTATATTATTTATGAGGAATTAGAGACTTTAAAAATTTTCACACTTTCGTAATACGGAAACGGCCACATGTAATCGTTTATTACGATAGTGAGCTTTTAAACCATAAAATGGGAACAAGAATTATTTTATTACAATAAGGTGGCCGACCGTCTCATTTCCTTTCAGAAGCAATAATAATAACGGACGGAGCTGAGAAAAGTTGATGTGATTTGTGAGAAATGACGGAATTAATGATTTTATCTCACATTCGTAACGAAGTGGTCAGCTGTCTGAGATCGTGCTTCCTTATTACGAGTCAAGTCAAGTTTATTTGTATAGCGCTTTTAACAATAAACATTATTTTATCCCTAATCTACAAGAGTGAACTTGTAACCATAAAGAGTGAATGAGAATAATTTTTTTTAAATACGTCGCTAACTGTTTCAGTTCCTCACAGAAATGATAATAATCACACAGCTGAGAAGAATTGATCTTAATTGTGAGCAGCTGTGGAATTAACTATTTTATCTTACGTTTGTGCGGGCGGCACAGTGGTGTAGTGGTTAGTGCTGTTGCCTCACAGTAAGACGGTCCGCGTTCGAGCCCCGTGGCCGGTGAGGGCCTTTCTGTGCAGAGTTTGCATGTTCTCTGGGTGCTGTTTTGCAAACAGTCCTATTTCGCCATATCAAATACCCAAAACGTATCATATTATTCATATTTAAGTGAATAATCAATTGTCATCATAACTTGGCATTTTTAACCCAAGCAATCAAAAAGAGGAAAGTTATTCAATATTTTCACTCATCTGGGAAGGTGGGGCTTTAATTCTTCATGATGTAGTTATTTTATATGGAAATCAATTTTACAAAAACATTTGAATTGTAATAAAAATATAATTTAACTTTAAGTTGTGAGAATGATTACATTTTAATGCAGTGTGTAAATCTGCAATTTGTTAAGATGGGATATAAGTAATGAGATCTTGACTGTAAAAAGAAACTAGTAAAGAAAAAAATTTGTTTCCATGTTACGTTAGTGATGAAAAAAGCAAATAATTGAATAAATCAATGGGATATTGTGTGACAGTTTCAAACTTTTGTCTGTTTATAACTATTATGCTAATTGATAATTTAGTACAAAATAAGGGGTGTATCTACATGACATCCTGCAGGCACAGCAAAGTAAAGTTTAATGAAATGTATGATAACTGATGAACATTCGAAACTAAGGAGTAAAATTTAAAAATAATGATAACAAATATGTTTTTGTTTTTCTGTCCAATAATTGCATTTAAAGAAACAAATATATGTACAGAAAAAGATATTCCTTGGTTATTAAAGAGGGTTTTTAAATGCATACATGTTTCCATGTTACGCAAGTGAACTTCAGAACATAGTTAAAATTTTCCACAGTGGAGGCCAGATAAAGCAAGATACTATCTTTATTCTTATTAAACATGACAAAAAAAAAACCATTGAGTGTTAAGTAAATGCAAAAAAAAAAAAGTAAAATTAGAAAATTTCTTTTTTGACCATAATGTCCCAAATTAGAGACCAGTTTCTGAGACGGACCCATATATTTCAATAGCACACACACACTTATAGATATATTTCAGTAGCATGTATCCTCATTTAAATATCCTCATTAAAAACCTCATTTAAATTTTTCATTAGCCATCTAACAGATGAAATCTATCAAAACACACCTTTCCAAAACCTTTGAGCGACATTACCCTGGTTCTTTCATAGCAGAAAAATTGTGTGAATAAATAATAAATTTGTCATTATTTTGTCTTCAGGTTGTTATTATTTTTAACCTGCGTACAAAATATAACAAATAAACAACATGGCTCGTGTTATAAAAGTTATAGCATTCCAGAATGCTAATATATACTCAGTCTCTGACAGTATAATGTTACGAATTAATTTGTATTAATTAGTAAATATCTTTTTAAAGGAATGGACATCCTTAGTATTTACTAATTGTTTATATTCAGGGATGGGAATTTTCCGCGGATCTGCGGAATTCTGCGGATTTTATCAACCCAGGGGTCATTTTTGTGAATCGTCTAAATCCGAGGAGAAAATATTTAGGGGGGGTTAGGTATGTGTTGACCCGGTCAACCATCGGGAACAAGGCTCTGTTTACATCGGCAGTTCAGAACGTACACTGTATTTGATTGGCCGTTGAGAGAGAAATATCGCGATTTGACCAATGGTAAACGAGCATAGATAGGAAAGGCCAAAATGTCACATGTAAGCTTCGTTCTGATTGGTTCTTCGCATTTCGCTTTCTTACTCATTCAACATGGCGCTCCACAAGGCCGGAGATTGAGGATGTAACAGCGAATAAGAGCTTCAAAATGGTGAAAATTATCACAAAAGAAAACGAATCGCTTATTCAGATTAGCTGCTAAAAGGAAAAAAACATCTCTGCAATGAAGCATTCCTAGAAAAAGAACAAATACTTTGTAAATATGTTGAAAACTTAGAGTAGTGTTGCTAGTTATATGTGATTGTGACTTTGGGAGCTGAGAGAACTGTTCAACAGGGAAATTGTGTTTCTGTTGAGACAAGTTCACTGCAAAAGGGGTAACTGCATTCTTTAATAAAGTAACTGAAACATTTACAGGATTATGTCAAATATTCTGTCTTTATGTGTTTAATTTATATTCATCATTCCTTTCATTCTAGCATGAAGTTAAAAATTCTTTTTAGCTGAGCATTATTGAGACTATTTTTGTTTATTAGTGTCCAAAACTCAAGCTTCTTTGGACTGAAAATATTATTCAACTGAGCAATCTGAGACCATTTCTAGTGGTCTAAAATGTATAAAACTCATTAGCTTCCGGGGGCCTTTGGCCCCCTGGACCCCCGACCAGGCTCCGCCCTGGACCTGGCTGGGGGCCAATGGCCCCCAGACCCCCGATTAAATTTTCAGCTGAAAATACAATTTCTCATTCTCATCCCTGTATATTAATGGAAATGGTCCGCTCTAGAATTATTGGCACCTTTGGTTTAAAAAAAAAGGGTAAAAAAGAAAAGTTATGAATTATCACAAAGACAGTATCCAAATCCACCCAAAAACACCATTTCTGTCCCCTGAGCGGAGAGAGTACCAAGTACTCAGAAGGATCTGGAGATATTGTGCATTGAGGAGTGGTTTAGATGTATTCTCCGAACTTCTCTAAAGCGTTACAGAAGAAGAATCAGTGCTGTTAAGTTCCCAAACAGAAGAGTATAAAATACTGAACCCGGGGTGCCAATAATTCTGACATAATTGTGAAAAATGTTTTTTGATACTTTTTTTTTTTTTACTTCAGTTAAAAGTATTTTGTCTTGTATTTTCAGTGTGAGGTTAACCCAGATAAACCACAGACGTTTTCCATAATCTTTCTGACACGTCTTTACCAGGGGTGCCAATAATTCTGGTGCCGACTCTTTGTGAACAAAAAAAAGAGTTGTGTATTATGATAAAAGGACACTCATATAGCAAATAAACATTTTTCAAGAAGTAGAATAACTAAATACCACAGACTGAAACCCGCAGATCTTCACTCAGAAATATTCTGTACATTTCTTCACATCAAGATTGCTGTTATTTTATTGAAGTGAACATAAAATCAGAAATAAATGACGTCTCATAAACGCGACTGAGAGTACCGCAAATCACATTTAGGAACTATGACTTGCAACTCAATAATGGTAAGCATGTTTATTGTCCATTTACGGACCCTGCTGTTTTATAGGCTGTTTTCCATGCATCTGTTTAATTCACATATTTATTCATTGATTAAAACCATTATTAACGTGACAGAACCCTGCTGATTTGTATGAGCATCCCTGTCTGTTTAGAACCCTCGGTCCAGGTTGAATAAACGCATAAAAATTTAGTATTGCATTAAAAATTTTCCGGGTGATTAATTTCATCGCAGGTCCTTAAACGAGAACATGAAATGGTCCGAGAGAGGAGTAAAGAAAAAGAGGACAGACTTGTGCACTTGATCGATGACTACAAACATTCCAAAATCACTTTGGAAAAAGAGGTTAGTTCTGTAAAATGCTTTATTGTTCGACCAAAAAGATGATCAGATCTCATGAAGATAAAGTAAAAAAAAGAGGCATGAGTACTTACAGCTGGATGAGTATGTGTATGACCTGAAAAGGATGGATTCTGAATCAAATATGATTGATTGTTTAAAAAGAAGGATCATTTTTGCATAATAAATACCACAGGAAATGTAGGTTCTGTGTTTGTGGTGTTGTCATAGATACAGAGTCTGTATGCAAAGATGCAGGCAGATCAAGAAGAGCTGAAAGCTGTTAAAAAGGCATACAGTCATCTCCATGAGAAACACCAACAGCTGTCTTCTTGTATGACGCAGCAAGCAAGACGTATTCATAGCTTAAAGGTAGGAATGTTATTTATCTAACACATTGCTGGTCTTTTGGGAATTTATGAAGCCTCAAGTGCTAGGCATGTAATGATTCACGATTTGATTCGATTCACGATATTGTGGTCACGATTCCCATGATATTTAAATACATAAATAAATAAATGGAGAAAATTTTGTTACCTAAAAATGAAACATTTATTTTCCTATTCTTTATCAATTTAAATATTCCTTTTGTAAACTAAATAATAAAAGAACAAAAAAAAGTCATTTCATTTTTTAAATAACCAACAATAATTATTTACCCACATTTTGTAAAGGCTGGAGTAAAATATAATAGCCTATAAACTAAAGTCTTGCTTTAATTAAAAGTGATAGAAGCTAACGCAAAATATTATCATATGACCTGTACAGACCCCCGTGCGCGGTCTTAAAGCTAGATGGCCTTTCGATATCATAAAATCGGTGAAATTTGGTTCCCTCTGAAATGTGGTCATTGTGATATATGTTTATTTCTGTAATATCTCACAAAATATCAGGCCGTTCTGTTCTGTGGCTGGGAAGTTGTTTAATTTGAGGGGATTAAAGCAAATAATGTGCATGAAATTGCTCACTTCGCGCAGTCAAGCAGACAGGAAGTCTGTGTGTGTGCGCATGCGCAGGTTTACCTTTGAGCATGCACTGACAGTTCCATCATTCTGTCGCTAAACGAACAGCTGATCACACCGAGGTGCTCGCTGAGCGCCGATATTTATTAGTTTGGTCCTGCGTTTCCTTTCCTTCGTATAGAACATAACGTCTTTTCTTCTCGCTTTCTTTCCGTTACTGTAGTCAGTCTTTCACGTTTCATTCGCACACTCACATCCTCCATTTTTCTCTCTTGTTTCAAATTTGTATCCCACAATGCCTTGCGCGAACGGGAAAAGCCCACCACGTCATGCATGATGCAGTATCTTGAATTGGGTCATGGAAAAATAATGGAGAATTTAGGGCCACATGGCCTGAATTCATTAATTGTTCTATTTAAAGACCTAATAAAATTGGAAGTCTGCGATTCGAATTCAGTAGATTTTGGTCCACTAAACAAAAATAATTGGGTGTCGGGGAAAATTATTTTTATGACCTACACTTGAAAAATCTGAAAGGCAGTCTAGCTTTAATAAAACCATTTGGAAAGTCACATGACTGGGCAGATCTGGATTTTTGATTCCGGTCCAGAAAAATCCCTGTGCAGCCCCGGATCTGTTTCCCTCGCTTCCACCATTTTCATTTTGCTCTGAATTGTTACTTTGAAAAATGAGCGAAACAAATGAGCACAGCAAAAGCGAATTTTATTATCCAGATGATTTATCAGACACAGACCTAATTGAACAAGCTGAAATTGTCGAAGAAAATGAAAAGAAATGTACTTTTGAGTGAAGAAATTCACTTGCTCAAACAAGGACACATCCATTATTCTGGAAAAAAAAAAACCCTGAGATTTTGTTATGGTGGTGTAGTGGTTAGCGCTGTCGCCTCACAGCAAGAAGGTCCGGGTTCAAGCCCCGTGGCCGGCGAGGGCCTTTCTGTGCGGAGTTTGCATGTTCTCCCCGTGTCCGCGTGGGTTTCCTCCGGGTGCTCCGGTTTCCCCCACAGTCCAAAGACATGCAGGTTAGGTTAACTGGTGACTCTAAATTGACCGTAAGTGTGAGTGTGAATGGTTGTCTGTGTCTATGTGTCAGCCCTGTGATGACCTGGCGACTTGTCCAGGGTGTACCCCACCTTTCGCCCGTAGTCAGCTGGGATAGGCTCCAGCTTGCCTGCGACCCTGTAGAACAGGATAAAGCGGCTAGAGATAATGAGATGAGATGAGATTTTATCACGTCATCCTTAGATGAAGAAGATTGAGCTGACTCGACTCTATTTTGTTTTCAAATCAAAGTTCTTTTGTGTAAACTTAATAGGCTTGTATTGATGTCGTCTCCATGAGCTTACCTGAGTTTAAACTGACTTTTACTAATGATGTTATCTTAAAATCATTTTCATTTCGAGAGAACAGTAAAGTCAGTTGTATTTTATAGAATTCAAACTTGTGCAAAGGTGATTCAGCATATAAATGGTTTGCTGCCAATCAAATAAAAATGTATTGGTTCGTTTTTCGCACACTGTTGTTCATTGTTTTCCAGTGCGCATGTTAGTTAAAAAAGGTTATTTGATAAAATGCTTATTGACTGAGTTAGATCGGGCCGGACGTTAAAATATCTGGCTCAAGCCGAACATTTTCCTGTTCGGCCCTCTCACTCATTCAAATAAGTACATATTATTTTTTTCGCAGTCCGGTTTCCATCAAATCGTGCGCTCTGATTGGCTCACAAGCAGTCCGGAATCCTACGATACGGACCCCGGTTACAGACCTTTGGCGACTCGCTCGTTCACAACAACAAACATAGTAGCAATTTTTTGTCAACATTTATTTTCGCATTTCTCAGTATAATAGCATTAATTTTACAGCATGGATAGCGATAACGACAGTGCTCACAGCGAAAGCGAGTTTTACTACCCTGATGAAGACGAAATAAAAGAAAACATTTCAGGAGAAAGCTAAAAACCTGTAACTGTTGCTAACACCAAGCAAAAACATGGCTGAATCCTGAATGACTCAATTTTGTATAAATAGGGGACTACATAGGCAGCAAAATGTAGTTTATTATTTCTTTTCCTGCCATGGAAGTGCACTTGTATACCGAGGAGGAAGCCATTTGCATTACAGCCATGAATGAGGATTCAAAATGGCGGATCGCCTCGGCTCGGTTTTCCCTTTCGGGCGCTCTTGTTTTCTGTTCGAATTTGGTAAAGGGGAAAAAAAAAAAAAAATATATATATATATATATATATATATATATATATATATATATATATATATATATATATAGCCTGGCAATAAATGTGAAATAATAAATGTGAATATTTAGTCTGGCCTCGATCCGTAGACATTTCCGAAGTGGGTAGGAGGAACAAACCGCTGTCTTTCAAACTGTCTCTGTGCGTATAGGCCAACGCTCTGACCAATCAGCGCAACAGTGACTGTGACGTAGTCAGAGCGACAGAAAGCAGTGGGGGAGACCTTGAAATAAATAAATTTTCAAAATGCGTATTAATTAATAAACAGGTTCTAGATATTAAGAAGTTTGGAGATAATGACCACAAGTTTGGAGTCTGTACCACATACACTCATTTTTTTTTTCCAAGTGTTTTTCAAGGGTTTGCTTAAACTGTTTTTGAGAGTTTTTATTTAGTGCATTGATACGGAGCTCAGATATCAATGCACTGCCGAAGCGCGCAGAAGGTGTTAGTACGCCTGTCATTATAGTGCGGACTTTCCATAGCATAGAAAATCGCTACGTTTCAATTTGTGTAACTGAACTTGTTTCATATCACTGCTCATATAAACCTATGTAAACAGGAAAAACGCGGAAGAGTTTGGTCGCATCTAAATACAGCCCCAAAAAATACCATTGGCCATACTGAGCCTAGCTACATTGCTAACAGGAGTGACAGCGCGTCTGACTGCGTCTGACTGACTGGGAGGTCGCGCAAAGCTCAGAGAGGTACGGAGCAGCTCGTCTCAATTCAGATAAGAGCATATTTCATTATGGAAGTACGGTGGACTGTTCCTTTAAGGTCAGTCCGTATCGTAAAATACCGTGACCGAGGTCTTGAAAATACTGACCGAGGCCTCTGGGCCAAGGTCAGTATGTAAGGCCGAGGTCACGGTATTTTACGATACGGACTGACCTTAAGCTGGTAAATAATACATATGTCCTTTCCTTAATAAACCTTTATGAACCTTTCTACTACCGTAATTTTTCTTCTCTTTTGTTTACCTTTCAGCAATCTGTAAAAAGAGAGCTCAGATTTCTTGTTAAACCATTTTGTACTGTGTTACTTCCAGCCTAAGGTGAAGTCATGAGCATTCTTTCTGTTTTCTGCTGTTCTGCCCTCTGCTGTCTGAGCAATGCAGTTACAGCTAGGAGAAACTAAGCAATTACACAGCCTGATAATCATCACGATTCCTTTAAATCGTCGTAAGTTAGTATCGTGATTTATCATCACACGATATATCGTTACATGCCTGTCAGGTGCTGATATTAAAACAGTGACTCACATTTATTTATGCTGAACACAAAAGCTGTTAGAATTAAAATAACTGTTGAGTATGTTGATTCGTCAGAAGGTGTTGATTCATGTTCGAAAACAGCAGCTCTGACAGTGGTGTAAGTCAAAATTACAGGTTTGTACTGTATTAGTGCCCTTGTTTCTATAGTAACATCTGATTCACAGGGACTTGTATGGCAGAAGCTTCTCGTTATCTAAGCCTAATAATAAACAGATTAAAAAAAAATTCTGGGCTGTTTAACAAAGAAAAAATGTGGAGTTGTTGATTCGGTGATGGTGTCTGTAAGAAGATGTTTATTTCACAAATCTCAGTAGTGCTTTGTAAGTTTTCCAGATAGGCCAGAGGTCTTCAGGACGCGTCTTGCTGTCCTGCTAACATGGCAATGTGGTGGGGTTTTTTTTTGGTGAGGGAATGACTTTTTATAGCTGCTATAACATAACAAGAACTAGCATGTCTCAAGTTCGACAACATTAAATGTTAAAAAATAAAAAATGTGTTGTGAACTGATAAATCGAAAATGGTAATCGTTGGCAAGTTGCTGTGGGGTAAGAGAAATAAAACACTTCAGAGGATGCTACTGGTTGAAATTAATTAACAGTGACTCTGCTTCCTGTTGTTGATTATTCCTTATGTAATTGGGGAGTACGGCTTTATTTTGTCTGCACCCGGTATCATATGGACTGGCAATTTTATTTCAGAATGGCTTAAAGGATGGCTTTGACATCCAAACAACTTCTCCTACCAGCCTAAACCGTGATATGGATCTGGAAAAGGATATATCTTTAGCGAGAGAAGGCTGTCAAGCCAGTCCTCAAAATAACCGTGAGCAAATGAGACATTGCAAAGAAGATGAAGACATTCCAGGTGAGAGGAATGCAGGCTTCTGTTCTCCAGCCAAGCCGGGCGCCGTTAAAACTAATATTTTTGCACAGAATGATGTGATGTAGGGGGAGTTGGGTTCCTGGGTTGACAGAATATCTTTATCAAGAAAGCTTACCTGTACTTCTTATTTTTCAATCCGTAATGATGCATGAATTTAATTTCCTCATGTAGATGAAAGGACTGCTGAGTGTCAAGAAGCGGCAATAGGCGGAGAAAACGATGAGGTTAATGTTCGTTCGCAGATGGATCGAACAGCTCTGGCGCTTCTACCTTCAGAAGGCCTTGATGTTTTGGCTCCAGATCAGTCAGAGACAAGTGAGAGAGTCAGTGGAACTGATGTGACAAATTTGCAGATAGATCCAGCTGTCAAACAAGAAGCTAGTGTCGGTGAAAGCGCACCAGTGCTCGACATGCTTGATAATGGTCACCCTTCAAACGCAGTGCAAAGTTATACAGAAAGCTGTCTTGCTGAGCTATCAGAACCCCAAACCAGGTCTGTTTATGGTGTGGCCAGTGACCTGGTGATGTCTGAACCCAGGGTTACACCAGCAGAGAAGAGTCTGTGTGTCTATGAAACACGAGAGAGCCAGACACCAGATAAACACACATCCGAGACATCTCAGGACACCGACTTGAAAGGAGTCGAGCGTCAAACTGCAGCACCTGAGATAAATAAGGCTCCGAGTGCCTCACCAAACAGTGATAGTCAACCTTCTGGAGAGGAACCAGTCACTTTTGTGGAAGAAGATACAGAAGCAACACATGCACATTACAAGAGTCCGACAAAACACACACAATTAAGCGTAGCCCGTTCAAGTCCACAGCAACTAATCATTCCTCAGGAGTCAGACTCTTGTGCTGCATCAATTTCTGACACACACTTCAGTGAAATACAAGGAAGTCCCGATGGACGGGACACCATGGACGATATAAAGAAGCACATCGAGGACACTAAGGCAAAATGCATCCCAGAAACAGAGTTGAATGCCATTTCCCATCCTGCTGACTCATCCTCTCAAAGCACTGTGTTTATCACAGCTAATTCAGCAGAAGCTCAAGATGGAAATAAACCAGACGATATCTGTACTTCTGCTTTATCTGCACAGAGCAATGAGCAAAATGCGGAAGCATCTCCAGATCCCCAGATCTCAAACCCCCAGGAAGATTCTGCGTTTACTAATGCAAAACTAAGCGACCATCCAAATAATACAGAAACGCAAATTACCCGCATAGAAAAAGGTGGCAATGATGAAAGCAAAAGTTATGGATCATCTCTTGAGTTGGACGTGCCTTTGAAAAAAACATCGGATGGCTCACAAACTGCAGCAATGCCCCAAAACCAAAAACCCTCAAGAGTGTTCATTTCTGAGCAGAAATCTGTGCTACCCTCTGGCTTCCAGGACCTTCTCAGATCATTGGGTACCCCTGTTTTTCCAAAGTCCGCACTAAGAAACCGAGGTAGGTTGTTGTTGTTTCATTAAAAATAGAGTCAGTCGAACAGCATTAATCTGAGGATGTGCGAATAGTAATGTACTTCTCGTCACTCAGGTGGACCTCTTGACAAGGCGAATGTTTCAGCTATCCATCCCAACCGACAAACCAATCTCTATGGTGAATGGAACGCGATAAAAGAGACATTTTCTGAAATATCTACTGAAAAGGTAAATTTCTCAAACATTCAGAGAAGAGAAGGACATTGTGACGTTCATGGCACACAAGGAGTATTTGAAGGTTCTGACTGTAAAGTTGAATTCTGGGCAAAAATTCTGTGACTATTTCTGTAGGAGTTTTGAGACGTTTCGCTGCCACACACACCGTGTATCGTATGTAGTAATAATAATAATAATAATAAGTTAGATTTATATAGCGCCTTTCAAAAAACCCAAGGACGCTTTACAATTATAGACAAGGAAAAAAGAAAATAAAAATAATAATTAAATAAAATAAAAAGTCCACCAAGTAGGGGTCAAGATGTAATTCCCGTGGTGTAGCAGCCACAGTTCCACCAAAAGGCGCATGAAAACAAGTCCCACATCTCCAGCACCGCCGCCGTGACGCCGTCAGCCACATCGCTCGAACACCACGCCATGGATCCACAAAGCGAGCTGAGAAGCTCCGCTACGCAGAGCGCTGGTGTGTCCCAAACCGCCTGCACAGCCGCCGCGACACCACCGAGCAACATCGCTCGGAGCATCACGCCAAGCGTTAAAGCGTAGAGCGCTGGACAACCACGATGTTAAATGAGCAACGAGCTCACTGCAGTCCACAGCTGGGAGCGCAGGCATCACCCACAGCGAACCAAGGCCTGGAAGGAACCGACGCCCAAAACTGGGTCCGGAGCTACACCACAACCGGCGGACAAAGCACTCAAACAAACATCAAACTACACAAACACACACAAAAATAAATAAATAAATAAATAAATAAATAAAATGAAAATAGAAAAAGAAATAAAATAAAATAAAAAAGCTCTGGGTGAATGTTTTGCCGAGATAAAACGCGTTCTGTAGATTTTACGACTCCGGAGATTGCGGAAATAAGTGAGCAACAATATCAATAACACGTGACCACCTTGGGGCACGTTTGACCTATTTTTAACCAAAACAAGTCAAACATGGCGGACTCCGCGCGCCCGCCAGCGGAAAAGAAAAGGAAAGCCTGCCTAGTGAGTGCAGCTGCAAGATAGAGCAAAGGTAGATGAAGTGCCATTTTTCTGGATATATAATTAAATCATTCTAGCTAGCGCTTAGCTATCTTAGCCTTAGAACGCATGGGCTTGGCTAAATGGTAGCGAGTATGGAGTTACACACCTAATGTTTTAATCTTACAGAAAAAGAAACGATAACACAAAAGCAGTAACAGAGAAAAGATATATTGGTTTTTTGTTTCCGCGAACGTCAACTACAAGTTACTTCCCTGCGACTCAAAACTCTCCGAGGTCGATGCAGAGTCACAATGTTTTCCGCGCGTCGCCATCTCGGTGTGACGCAGTTCCACAGTTATGCTAATTAGCTCAAGCTCCTCGCATTCGGCTGTTTCCATAGGGCCACACTCATACTGTTTGGCTCCAAGAGGTAGGATATTTGGTCCCAAAACGGAGGAAAGAGACCCTCAGGACATCAAAATGATCACATCTCGTCCGCATGATAACGTCCTTGCGGGACATAGGGAAATCTCATCTCATCTCATTATCTCTAGCCGCTTTATCCTGTTCTACAGGGTCGCGGGCAAGCTGGAGCCTAACCCAGCTGACTACGGGCGAAAGGCGGGGTACACCCTGGACAAGTCGCCAGGTCATCACAGGGCTGACACACAGACACAGACAACCATTCACACTCACCTTCACACCTACGGTCAATTTAGAGTCACCAGTTAACCTAACCTGCATGTCTTTGGACTGTGGGGGAAACCGGAGCACCCGGAGGAAACCCACGCGGACAACATGCAAACTCCACACAGAAAGGCCCTTGCCGGCCACGGGGCTCGAACCCGGACCTTCTTGCTGTGAGGCGACAGCGCTAACCACTACACCACCGTGCCGCCGCATAGGGAAATGTCATGCACAATAAAAAAAAAAAAAATTCAAATGACTTTGCAGTCAGTGCTTTTAAAATGACCCTCATTCCCTAAAAGTATTTAGTAAAATGGTTGCATTTTTTGCAATGAAAGGTTGATTGGAAACAATAAGAATAAAGTCACAGATTATAAATCAGTGGCGAGTCTGAAAGGAAGCTGAGCGGCTATGTGGAGCGAACCAGAGAGCTCAGGAAATCTAATCTGTCTGTAACTAACATTTTAGAAAATTCATCTGTATCTTGTTCTCTGAAGTTAAGACAGCTTCTTTTAGGATTGCGCCATGTACTTTTTTTTTTTTTTTTAGACCCAAGGTCTTGTATTTAAGAGAAAGGAAAAGAGCAGGAAAGATATTTGGATATACATGATTGAAATATATGACTTTCTTAAGCCGCTTTTTAAGTTTCGGACTTGGCCTGAACTTTTAGTGCAGGTTTTACAATCGTCTTACCTTAGAAGGTCATTCAAGCGTATATTATATTTGTGTTTGCACTATAAATTTGCTGCTGAATTACAAGCAGCCTGGCTACCTCTCACTACCTCAAGTACTTATTGTCTTATACTTTATTAGAGCCAGGTGCTATACTGTCTTGAGAGGGTGACATAAATGCTTTTTATTCGTGGTATTACGAAGGGTGCGCGTTCGCCAGGTTTATCAGCGATCGCTGATGTCAACAGTCATTTTGTGAGAGTAGGAAATTCTGTTTCGTCAGTATGGGCGATATCTCATATCTATGTGGATGTTTTTTTTAAATGATTATATAACTCTAAACAGATAAGAATAGAGAATGCGTAAAATACAGAATACAGAAGCATGTCGTATCTACGTTAATTCTCAGACGAGGCTTATACGAAGTCAGTGTATTACACTTTCATATCTGTTTTTGTTTGTGTATACAGGATAGCAGAATTCCCATCTCGTTTGGTTCAGCTCAGTCAGGCAGCCCAGCGGTGTGCTCTGTGGGTAATGGGCTGAGACAGAACTGCACTGTTACTCCCCCTCCCAGACGGCACTGCTTGGGAAAAGTGTCTCGGACCGTGTGTGAGGAAAGAACGCCCACGCCTTTTGAGAAAGAGGACCATCAGAAGTCTGACATCAAGGCCCAAATCGCCAAGATTGAACAGTTCCTCGCTTCTGAAGGTCTCAGACCGCAAAAAAGACGTAGGGTAGATGAGTTTGAGCTTCAGAACGATTAGATTAAATGCTTTATCTGTATTAAATTTCCACCCGAGTTGTTACGGAGCTTTAGTATAACAAGGCTGGGTTTTTTCCTTTGTGTCACATTTAACAGAAATGCATATTGCTCGATACTGTTTATCATAACTATGTCAACCTGTTTGTTTCATTTTTCCAATTCTGTTTCTTCTTTAAACATGAAACATGGGTCCAGAAAGACGTCTAACTCAAATGCATTTTAATTAATCCTTGCTCCACGCTTTACCCTACTGTTAAACAAGGTAAGGTAAGCCGCTTCACATAAAACATGTTAATTACAGTTTTAAAGCCAATTAACGCTAATTACTCCCTGGATGGCCTGTCTTTTCCTCCGAGGACATTTAATTAGCCAAACACAAACTTGCGTTAATTAAAACGTTCAAGTAACAGGAATCAATTAATGCACATTAACCCAAATTAGCAAACGCAAACGTTTCTCTCATTAAGTTTATGTTCTCAATAAGGAGGTTGTTTAGAACATACGGACACATGTTAGGGCGATACAGATGATAAAATGTGTTGCTGGTCAAGTCGAGAGTTTATGTTGTAGAACAATCAGCAGATGTTAATGAGCTTTTCGGTCCACCTGAAAATGTGCAAAAGTAAACTCTAGCGTCATTGTAATATATGTTTATATATTTTTGCATTCGATTTTGTTTGGGTTTAATTTGGAATGTAGTGCATGTGCGTTGTTTTTCCTGTATATTCTCCAGAAGTGAATCTGATGCATGCATTTCATACTGTTTTATTGTGAGATAAATCACAGTTCATTTTTAAAATTAAAGCAGTTTAAAGGGCTAAACAAAAATCATTCTCCTTAGAAGAAATAAAACCACACTGCAGAAAGAAAATGTGCACCTCCTGAGGATGGCACAAGGTCCCTCTCATGTCTGGCTTAATACACTTACTCATTATTAATATGTCAAAATGTTAATGCCCTCATAAAGAAATCTGATGTGTTTTGAGGGTCTGTGCCAGCAGTGCTGACCCTTATCCTTAAAGGGAGTAGGCAATATGGAAAGCGTAATTTTAATACACAATCTGGAATATGAAGTGGCGGTCCTTTGAAACAGTCAATTACACTTGAGCGCGGGAGGGACCCCGGTGTTAATTACTAGTCGGTTTTATATAGAGTGTAAATAAAGAGCTTGCTGACATTCACATTCCATCACTATGTCCTGACTGCCACAGCAAATTAGCCTGGCCCCTATGGGCTCCACTGGACCCTGAGCGTTCATTTAACACTAGAATAACACTCACTGCGAACGAGAGAGAAGAGGGCCGTACAGGCCGGGTTCGCAGAGATGCTGATTAGATTCACATTGAGGTCTTTAAAGACACTTTTCGTGGCTGTTAAACAGAAAAATATATATGGGTGTTGTTCAAAAGTAGTAAATTATAGAGAAGGTGTTTGAAAGCAGTTCACTTTAACCTAGTTGAATGACTTACATAAACCTAAACGATATTAATATCAGATAAGATTGAAGAACTTTAATTCAGAATGCGTTGAGGAATTTTTTGCACATAATCTTTAACCAGAATATCCCAAATAGTTGCGAGTCCACAGCAGGATTTTAATAGAACGCCCAAATAATTGCTTTAGCTCAGCAAATGCTCAGCAATTGTTAACTACCTTATGTTTTTTTCTTGCCCAAAGATTCCTCCTCCATCTTTCTACATGGAGGAGGACACTCTTGTGTTGTGAATCACCTCCGCTTTAGCCTTCTCATCTTACCTCTCACTGAGAAACGAGAAGATAATCCCTGCCTGCCCAGTACTGTCAAAGGTCAATACAGTTTAAAGTTCACCATCCACATCATTTATATCGCCCTAAATTAGCCCTAACCTGTGGTTCTCTCTCTCTCTCTCTCACACACACACACACACACATTTAACCGACTATCCATCATCTCGTTGCTCTGCATGTCCTTCCAGCACATGAACAATGCTCTGATGACAATGCTTTTGATCGAATTATGTTCCTCAAGGACCACCATGAGAGCGCCATACGTTTCTAATTCTGCAGAGGTTAGGAGCAATCACATGAGTACACGTTACTCCCCAACCCACATCTCTCTCTCTCTCTCTCTCTCTCTCTCTCTCTCTCTCTCTCTCTATATATATATATATATATATATATATATATATGAGCAGCACAGTGCGATCCATAAAGGATGAACTGTTTCAGCTGTTACTGAAAAGTAGCGGACACCAAAGCCCCGTCTTAACCTGCATGCTGTCCCGCATTATCCATGTCCCTGCTGACGTGTTGGGCCGTAAGTCTCACGCAGTGGGACGCCCCAGCTGGATGATGGAGAGCGCTTGTGCACTCCAGGGGATCTTGTAAAACTGCCGTGCCCCTGATTTCCACTCCGAGCCCGGCCTCCACCTCAGCGCACTCTCCATTCTCGGCTTGCCCTAAATCACGGAGCGGGGATGACATGTTGAGATCCATTAAGCAACAAATGTATTTAGTTACTAACTTTTACAGGGTCAGAGAGATGGTCGGGGTCTTGCTGTTTTGAAGTAATGCACTGTGGGGTACTGAATCAGTGTCAACTAATGAAGAGTAGGTGGCCTGTTCGATTACACGGGAAAAGAGAGTTTTATTTTTTAATTTTTTTAAACCAAGTTGCTGTTTCCCTCCCATATCGTCATAACCGGTCATTAGAGTGACTTATGATAAGAGGATTTTCTGAATAGAGATATCTTCATAGCTTAGCCTTCGTTATGGCTCTCAATCATTCACTCTTCAAATGTTGTCTCTTTTATTTTAATTTAATAACAGGCTTTATATTTAAATGAGGATTTATGTTGGTTACCTTAATTATTTCTTTGTTTATTTATATTGAAAGTCATTTTTAAAAATCTTAAGCTGCTAAAGTTTTGGAAAGCAGCTGAGTGTTGCTGTTGGAGCTCTCTTTGTCAGCAGTTACTCATGAGTGAAACTTGCTGTTGTTTTTATCAACATTGTTTTTGATAGCTGTGTGTGTGTGTGTGTGTTAGTCAGAGGGAATGAGAGATATTGAGGCCAGTACACAAGGCCCCAATGACATGCACCATTAATCTCACCCAGCTACCCATAACTGCTTCTCGGTTATAAAGAGAGCATCTCAATTGGTTTATTGAACCTTATCCATCTCTCTCTTTTTCATCTTTATCCTCTAGTGTGTGTTTTTTTTTTTAAAGCACATTTTTGTTTGTACTCCAAAATAATTGACTTCAACTGTTCTCTCAGTGGGCAGTTAATAGGAACGTGTCCTTCACAAGTTAATTGAAAATATCTTTGTAATTCGGGAAGCTGCACCAAAGTGGTGCTTCCTTCATCGTCCGATTGATGGGGACGGTGCTCATTTCCTCTGCTTGTTGCATTTTCTCATGCCATCTCACTTTTCCGTAATATATACTTCGAAAAGATCCACGTCTGAGTAAGTCTCCGGTATGCGAGAGGATGAAACTCCAGGTCTTGAGGCTCCGAGGCTGTTTTTATGGGACGCTTTTTCTGAAGAGTTCATCCCTGAGTGTCTGCTGCCATTGAGCAGGTGCCTTCCATCAGGATTTCAGTGTGACTCACGAAGCTACATTAAAACTCATACTTGCTCCACTGGCTTGCGCACTGTTCATCAGAGTTGTCTGATGTAGTCCGAGTGTCACTTTTTTTTTTTCTCCCTGCTTACTCAAATAATAAGACCTGATCTTCCTTATTATAAATTTTAATATACGTCCTATGGTGTTGGTTTGTCTTTTATTTATTGATGGTTTTTTTTTTTCCCCGATAGAAATACCAAGTCCTGTTGTCATAGTCGCCATATAAAGATGCATGTGTGTGGAATTTTGTGCGTAAATCAACTTATGAGATTTTAAACAGGGATGTGTATTTATCCCTTACTGCCAGATTAACGACCAACAGTGCACCCTTTAATGACCTGTCAGATTGCAAGAAAAAATGAGGTCAGAGGTCATCAGATTGAAATCAGTTCCATTCCTAGCTTTGTGATGCCAGCGCTTACTACATACATATTTCTTCCGTCTCGCTTTAGCGATAACAAAATGATTGAGGTTTCCTACTCGGTTTATTTCGGTTGCGATTCAGATCAAGTTTTAAAGACAATTTACTACTTCCTCTTAATCTGAAAAAGTGACTGAACGATATTATTCCGTCGACGTTTGCCTCGCGTTCATTTTGACTGAAAAGTGATCAGAATAGCGCACATACGCTAAACGACGTAATTCAGATGAGACGAGCTGAAAAGTAAATCTCTATTAAGTGGTCACACAATCATCCGTTACAGTTACGTCATTAATTATCAGACAAGGAATGTGCAGGCCTTTTCATCTTAATCTAGAGACCAAGCCGGGCCAAGGCACAGCAGGAATTCAGATGATTTAGCTGCCTTTGACTTAATCAGTCTTAGGTGCATTACAATGGCAGTGCACATTGATGGATCACTTTCTAGTCACTGAGTGGTGTTTATATAGTACGCTTTCACTGACTGTCTCACCACGCTCTGTGGCTGAAAGAAAACGATAGTGACGCTTCAAAGGCCAAGAGGTCTCGTTTAAAGCCGGCCCTGGTGTGTTGGTTATTTTATATATCTGAACAGATGTGTGTATATATCATTCAAACAGTTAATCACTTGTAGACCCGAAAAAAAAAAAAAAAAGTTTAGCTTCGAGACGTAATTAAATGTGATCGGATGGATGGGAAGGTTCTTTCGGTCCTGTTTTGTACAAATGATGCAGTAAGCAGTATAAAATATATGCTTCAGTAACCTTTTGGTTTTTTTCCAATGTTTTTACTCGCAAATTGAAAATCCTGTTTTCTACAAACTGTGCACTACAGAAGTAAACAGTAAATGGTGAGTAACGGTTATCTTTTTTACAGGATCTCAAATCCCCAATTGGAAACCATTGTGACTGACAGGTTACTACATCTCCATGAATCTAACCACACATCCATTCAAGCCTGTTCTCTGTCAGTAAACTCATGCAGCCCTGTTGCTGTTTCTACAGTTCCTGATTGAGGTCTTTAAAGTAGTTTATAATGATATCCTCCAGTTCTGTCTTCCTTGTGGAAAGCCCCTCGTGAGCTGACCAGCCGGTGAACCCAGACACCGCCAGAGACATCACTTTTCAAGTAACTGTACTCTTGTTAGTTTTGTTGCCAAATGATCTGGCAAGACAGGCCTTTATAAACTTCCCAGCACTAAAATGTCTCTATTAGCACTTTTAACTGCTGAGCTTTAAAGATGGTGTCAAGTGTTAAGAACACGATGACACGGAGGAACAAAATGTCTCCTTGAATACAGCTGAAACATCAGTGACGCGGCGTGGCATACCACAATAACACTTCCAGCACGCTCACCTGACACTGTGGTATCATTACTTGATTCATTGTCCTGAAAAACCTCAAGCCTTACGTAGCGCACTGCCGTGACCTCTTGTCCTTGTTGCTGATATTCTCAGTTTAAACACTAACCTTTTTTTTTTTTGCCTTTTTATCAAAGCAGCCCGTCCTTTGCATTTATTATTTCCAGATTCTGATCCCACCGCTGTGTTCAGGCCTGACATGGAGCTCAGCTCAGTCGTGGAGTTCAGCTCTCAGGATCTGGCAGGAGATAAGCACTTTGTAGTGATTTACAGGCCTGGTATTTGATTCCTACTAAACCGATGCTGCAGCGTTCGAACACTAAGATACTATCTTTGAAGAAATGTCCTGACCAAACATAATTTCTGCTCTCTCCTGGAGCCTGGCCAGGCCCTCGAAAGTTTTTCCTCCTCATAAACTCAAGTGGAGACTGAAAAATTTCATCTCCTAAGATTGATAGTGTGTGCTTAGGATATAGAAGTCTCAGTTTTTATTATACAAGGACTCTATTTCTCTAAGTGTTCCATTGTGTGCTATTTGTAGAACAAAGTATATGAAGCTTTCACCGTGCGCACCAAATCCAAAACTATCACAGTGCATTAAAAACACAAGTATGTATCGTTTATGTATAGAAGTAATAGATAACCGCTGCTTCAGTTTTCGTGAAACCGTGCCAGATGAAACCGCATGTCTGAGGGATGACTGCAATACCCAGCGTCCTTGTGTTTTTTAATTAAGTCAAATGTTGAATGTTTTTATTCCCACACGTGTTCAAGGCTTTTGCGCTGTGTGCATACCACAGGGCATTAATGAACAGTTCTGCAGCTGGTGGTACCACTCCGATACCCTTCTGCCTGCACTCTCTCCAAGACTCTCTGTTTAAGTAATGCTGGACGGCAGCCCACATCCGCTCAAACGCCTGAATTTCTCTCTATTTAGGCGTTTGAAGGTGAGCCAGTATTTTAAATACTTCAGTGGATCCCAGACAATTCTCGGGCTTCGCCTTATCTACCATTCTTCACAAATCTACTACCACCTGCACGTTATTTTAAGAGCATCTCGCAGCAAAGCAAGGCCAAGTTCCAGTCAAAGATGAGAATAATAAAGCAAAACTGTTAAACTCGGGATAGTACAAGAAAACCCTTACTGAACCTTTGTCAGGATACATAGCTGGAAGTTATATTATGATATGGTATACTGTGGTTAAGTTCTGATTTTTGTGAAGTAAGACCTCGATTTAGGAAAATCATTTTTATAGCTTAAACTTTCTACCCTTATTTATCACTTATTTAAATCTTGTCAAACTTTATCAGAGTAGTATAATATAATTTATATAGTACAAACCCCATTTCCAGAAACGTTGGGATATTTTCCAAAATGCAATTTAAAAAAAAAAGAAGTGATTTGTTAATTCACGTGAACCTTTATTCGACTGACAAAAGTACAAAGAAAATATTTTAATAGTTTTACTGACCAACTTAATTGTATTTTGTAAATATGAACAAAGTTAGAATTTGATACCTGCAACACACTCAAAGTCTGGACAGAGGCATTATTACCATTGTGTTACATCACCTTTCCTTTTCATAACACTTTTTAATCATGTGGCATCTGAGGATACTAATTATAGTAGTTTTGCAACTGGAATTTTTGTCCATTCTTGCTTGATACAAGACTTCAGCTGCTCAACAGTCCGTGGTCGCCGTCGTCTGATTCGCCTCTTCATGATGCACCATACATTCTCAGGAGGAGACAGATCTGGACTGGCAGCAAAGCACACACACACTGTGTCTACAAAGCCACGCTGTTGTAGCCCGTGCAGAATGAGGCTTGGTATTGTCCTGCTCAAATAAGCATGGACTTCCTGGAAAGAGATGTAGCCTTGATGGCAACATACAGTATGTCTCTCTAAAATCCCAAAATACGCCTCCGCGTCAATGGTACCTTCACACATGCGACTCATCCATGCTATAGACCCTTTTCAGTCACGTGACCTTCGTAAACGCGACCACCATTTTGGACATGTAGCGGACTTCGGCTCGAATTGGTTTGAATGCGAGGAAGGCGACAAACGGAGAACATACAAGAAAAAGGAGTGAGATGCAGAAAACACCTTCGCTATCCAGCAACGTAGGGCATTTACAGGGCGAGCAGAGGGAGAAATAACAACAGTAACGACACATTAGCAACGCCGTACAGAAATAACGGTTTATGGCACAGACCCTTTCGGTTCTTGCTCATCTAGCTGCTACAATGACTGCTTAGACTGCAACAATAATACCTAACACACATTTAAGTATCCGTCGTAAAGACGTGAAACTCGTCGAGTGACGAGTGTGTTCATTGATAAGCTAACACAATCTAAAAGTAGACATACCATCACACTGCCCTGGCGCTGTGTACAGTTTACCTTCTATGGTTTGTGCACTCACTATTTGCCATTACTTTCTCCAACCGTTGTGACAGATTACAGGGAACGGCCTGGATTTAAGAGACAAATACATGTTCCTCTTGTTTTGAACACTTATTTGTAGGCAGTGCTTAATTTGTAAAGTGGGAGGTCCCGGAGCGCAGAGGATGAGTGGCTCCGGAGCGGAAAAAAAGAGGAGGGGAGAGGGGCGCAGCGCTGCGCTTCTGGGCATGTTTTGTAATAACACTGCAAATTAAGTTCATCTGCAGATATTTTGTGGATGTCGTTTCATGAGAGAAATCACCAACAAGACAGATATCAAAATCAGACATTAACACTAAATAAACTTGCATTTTTTAATTTTATTATTATTATTATTATTATTATTATTATTATTTTTTTTTTTTTTGTTACATAGTCAAAAGAGGTGTCGGATCACTGGATCCAGTGTAAATAGCTGCCGGAGCCAATGCCCGAGGTTCCGGAGTGCGCTCCGGCTTGCTCCCCTCAAATTAAGCGCTGTTTGTAGGACACTGCCTCTGATCTGTCCTACAGTCTACCAACAGCAAAGGAACACAACGCTAGCTAATGTCGTTAGCTAATAGCTACTACAGAAGAATAGAGGTTACAATGGGTTATTTTAGCCTATTTGGTTACACACTCGCTGCCACAGAATGTTAACAGCAATGTAATGCCTTTTCTGGCTAATTTTATTCGTCTTACCTCCAACAAAGCGGTCACTACACAAGCGTTGGTATGCCGAGGGCTGCCAATCTGTTAATGGCCGCTATCCATCTTCTCCATCGGGATCCGATAAAATGATAACCCTTGCCTTGTTTGTTGATGGTTACTACATCCAGGTGCACAACAATATAGTGGCATGATGGAAGTCTTGCTGAAAATAAACACTTTCTTTGCTGCCGTTCCTCAATGCTGGCTGTGGTAAACTACTGGTAGTACATGTCCAAAATGGCGGCCGCGTTTGTCGTGACGTCACGTGAAAAGGGTCTATAGGCACTGATGCATCCCCAAATGCTGTCTTTTGCACCTTTCTCTGATAAACTGAATGGTCGTGTTCACTTTTGACACTGAGAACTTGACATCTGGTTTTCCCCAAAACAAGCTGAAATGTGGACTCATCTGACCACAGCACACGTTTCTACTGTCTTTTTGTCCATCTGTGATGAGTTCGGGTCCAGAGAAATTGGCATTGTTTTTGCATCGAATTTATGAATGGCTTCCTCCTTGCGTAATACAGTTTCAGGTTGCATTTCTGGATGCAGCAGCGGACTGTGTTCAGTGACAGCGGTTTTCTGAAGTACTCCCGAGCCCACATGGCTATATTTGTCACATTGGCATGACAGTTTCTCAGGCAGTGCTGCGTGAGGGCTCGAAGGACACGCACTCAGCAGTGGTTGCCAACCTTGCCCTTTACACACTGAGGTGTCTCAGAATTCCCTGAATCTTTTCACAATATTATTGACTGTAGATTTTGAAGGACCTAAATTCTTTTGCAATCTTGCATTGAGAAATCTTTTTGAATTGACTCACAATTCTCTCATGAATTTTGGCACTAAGGGGTGAACCACAACACATCCTTGCTTGCAAAGACTGAGCCTTTGGTGCTGCTCCTTTTATACCCAATCATGATACCCTCACGGGTGGCACGGTGGTGTAGTGGTTAGCGCTGTCGCCTCACAGCAAGAAGGTCCCGGTTCGAGCCCCGTGGCCGGCGAGGGCCTTTCTGTGTGGAGTTTGCATGTTCTCCCCATGTCTGCGTGGGTTTCCTCCGGGTGCTCCGGTTTCCCCTACAGTCCAAAGACATGCAGGTTAGGTTAACTGGTGACTCTAAATTGACCGTAGGTGTGAATGTGAGTGTGAATGGTTGTCTGTGTCTATGTGTCAGCCCTGTGATGACCTGGCGACTTGTCCAGGGTGTACCCCGCCTTTCGCCCGTAGTCAGCTGGGATAGGCTCCAGCTTGCCTGCGACCCTGTAGAACAGGATAAAGCGCCTAGAGATAATGAAATGAGATGAGATGATACCCTCACCTGTTACCGATGAACCCGCTTATTCTGGAATCTTCCAAAATGGTGTTATTTGAATATCCTGTAAACTTTTCAGTCTTATTTTGCCTCTGCCCCAACTTTTTTTTTAAGTGTGCTTCAGGCATCAAATTCTAACTTTGTTTAAATTTACAAAATGCAATAAACTATTGGAAATCTTTCCTTTTTACTTTTGTCAGTTAAATAAAGCTCCACATGAATTAACAAATCACAGATCTTTGTTTTGATTGCATTTTGGAAAATATCCCAACTTTTCTGGAAGTGGCGTTTGTACATAATTAAGCTCGCTACATTATTATTATCATCCCTGTGATGATCTGGTGACATGTCCAGGGTGTACCTCGCCTCTCGCCCATAGTCAGCTGGGATAGGCTCCAGCTTGCCTGCGACCCTGCACAGGATAAGCAGTTACGGATAATGGATGGATGGATGGACATTATTATTATTATTATTATTATTATTATTATTAATAAAAGTGACATGTACTCAGTGAAGATTTTCATACTTTCTATTTTTTCATTATTGCAAAGGACTAACTTTCATGGAACAGCTTTATTCATTCATTCATTCATTCATCTTCAGGAACGACTTTATCCTGGTAATGGTGGATCTGAAGCCACTTCCAGGAACATTTTGCATTAGGCAGCAGAATTCACCCCAGATCTGTGGACACGCATTCACACGCTCATGTACACCTACGTGGTGATTTAACATTTCCAGTCCACCCGTGTGCAATTCTTTGGGCAGTGGGAGAAAGCCTGAAAACCTAGAGGAAACCCTTCTTAACATGGAGAGAACATGTAAAACTCCACACAGGCAGTAACCCAAGCTGTTAGCACATTTCGTCAACTTGAGGTTTCTCTAATAACTTTACCTAGGAGATTTAGTTTATCAGACTTGCAACTAGCAAATTATCAAACCAAACCAGGTTTAGTTTCGAATTCATTTCAAATATACTTGGTGTGACAATGTATTGCACTGTTATCCTATTAAAAATGAATGAAGATACTCTGGCCAGCCATAATAATAAAACCACCTGCCAATTATTGTGTAGGTCCTCCTTGTGGCCCCAAAACAGCTTTGATCCGTCAAAACATTGACTCCACAAGACCTCTGAAAGTGCACTGCGCTATCTGGCACCAAGACGTTAGCAGCAGATCCTTTAAGTCACGTAAGCTGTGAGGTGGTGCCTATGTGGATTGGATTTGTTTGTCTAACACATCCCATAGATACTCAGTCGGATCAAGATCAAAAGAATTTGGAGACTAAGTCAACACCTTGATCGCTGCCTCTGCTGGCTTGCCTTCTTCCCATAGTGCATCCTGGTGCTGTCTCTTCCCCAGGGAAGTGACGCACCCAGCCATCCACCTTATGTAAAAGAAAGCATGATTCATCAGATCAGGCCACCTGCTTCCATTGCTCCATGGTCCAGTTCTAATGCTTACATAAGGATGGGTTCCCTTTTGAGTCTGGTTCCTCTCAAGGTTTCTTCCTCATGTCGTCTCTGGGAGTTTTTTCTTGCCACCATCGCTTTAGGCTTGCTCATTAGGGATATTAGTTGATGTATTTAAAATATTTATTGTTTCTGTAAAGCTGCTTTGTGACAGTGTCTATTGTTAAAAGCGCGATACAAATTAATTGACTTGACTTGCCCATTGTAGGCATTTTTGGTGGCGGACAGGGGTCAGCATGGGCACTCTGACCATCTGCAGCTACATAACCCCATATGCAGCAAGCCGTGATGCACTGTGTGTTCTGATGCCTTTCTGTCATAGCCGCCATTAACTTTTTCAGCAGTTTGTGCTACAATAGCTCTTCTGTGGGGTCAGACAAGACGGGCTAACCTTCACTCCCCATGCAGAAGAATGAGCCTTGGGCGCCCATGACCTTGTCACCAGTTCACCGGTTGTCCTTTCTTAGACCACTTTTGGTAGGCACTAAGCACTGCATACCAGGAACACCCCACAAGATGTGCCATTTTGGAGATGCTCAGACCCAGTCATCTAGCCATCACAATTTGGCCCTTGTCAAAGTCGCTCAGATCCTTACGCTTGCCCATTTTCTTGCTTCCAACACATCAACTTTGAGAACTGACTGTTCTCTTGCTGCCTAATATATCCCACCAGGTGCCACTGTAACAAGATAATGTTATTCACTTTACCTGTCAGTGGTTTAAAATTATGGCTGATTGGTGTACATGTTGAAGCTGGAATCACTTCTTCTTGTACAAACCATTTTCTGTTGCTGCGCCCAAGATGTACAAGATGTTTGAAGAGAAGTAATTTGGATGATAATGACTTATTCTGCAGTGTTCTTCAGATGTTTTTGTATCTATTATCAAGAATAAAGTGTGTAATGTTCAGTAAAGAGGTGAAACAATAGTAGATGGAATTTTACCATTGTTCACTACTTGCTACTCACTATATAGGGAATTGCTATATAGAGGACTATATAGTGAGCTCATTGGTAAAATGAGAAAAAAAACCCCACTTCTGGACACTACTCAGTTGTGCTGTTATTTACATCATTACTGTCACACAGTTAAAATGTGCCAGATCAGTCGGCTGGTGGGTTTTCAAAATAATAAATACAGTGGTGCTTGAAAGTTTGTGAACCCTTTAGAATTTTCTCTACTTCTGCATAAATATGACCTAAAACATCATCAGATTTTCACACAAGTCCTAAAAGTAGATAAAGAGAACCCAGTTAAACAAATGAGACAAAAATATTATACTTGGTCATTTATTTATTGAGGAAAATGATCCAATACTACATATCTGTGAGTGGCAAAAGTATGTGAACCTTTGCTTTCAGTATCTGGTGTGACCCCCTTGTGCAGCAATAACTGCAACTAAACATTTCCGGTAACTGTTGATCAGTCCTGCACACTGGCTTGGAGGAATTTTAGCCCATTCCTCCGTACAGAACAGCTTCAACTCTGGGATGTTGGTGGGTTTCCTCACATGAACTGCTCGCTTCAGGTCCTTCCACAACATTTCGATTGGATTAAGGTCAGGACTTTGACTTGGCCATTCCAAAACATTAACTTTATTCTTCTTTAACCATTCTTTGGTAGAACGATTTGTGTGCTTAGGGTCGTTGTCTTGCTGCATGACCCACCTTTTTTTGAGATTCAGTTCATGGACAGATGTCCTGGCATTTTCCTTTAGAATTCACTGGTGTAATTCAGAATTCATTGTTCCATCAACAATGGCAAGCCATCCTGGCCCAGATGCAGCAAAACAGGCCCAAACCATGATGTTACCACCACCATGTTTCACAGATGGGATAAGGTTCTTATGCTGGAATGCAGTGTTTTCCTTTCTCCAAACATAATGCTTCTCATTTAAACCAAAAAGTTCTATTTTGGTCTCATCCATCCACAAAACATTTTTCCAATAGCCTTCTGGCTTGTCCATGTGATCTTTAACAAACTGCAGACGAGCAGCAATGTTCTTTTTGGAGAGCAGTGGCTTTCTCCTTGCAACCCTGCCATGCACACCATTGTTGTTCGGTGTTCTCCTGATGGTGGACTCATGAACATTAACATTAGCCAATGTGAGAGAGGCCTTCAGTTGCTTAGAAGTTACCCTGGGGTCCTTTGTGACCTCGCTGACTATTACGCCTTGCTCTTGGAGTGATCTTTGTTGGTCGACCACTCCTGGGGAGGGTAACAATGGTCTTGAATTTCCTCCATTTGTACACAATCTGTCTGACTGTGGATTGGTGGAGTCCAAACTCTTTAGAGATGGTTTTGTAACCTTTTCCAGCCTGATGAGCGTCAACAGCACTTTTTCTGAGGTCCTCAGAAATCTCCTTTGTTTGTGCCATGATACACTTCCACAAACATGTGTTGTGAAGATCAGACTTTGATAGATCCCTGTTCTTTAAATAAAACAAGGTGCCCACTCACACCTGATTGTCACCCCATTGATTGAAAACACCTGACTCTAATTTCACCTTCAAATTATCAGCTAATCCTAGAGGGTCACATACTTTTGCCACTCACAGATAAGTAATATTGGATCATTTTCCTCAATAAATAAATGACCAAGTATAATATTTTTGTCTCATTTGTTTAACTGGGTTCTCTTTATCTACTTTTAGGACTTGTGTGAAAATCTGATGTTGTTTTAGGTCATGTTTATGCAGAAATATAGAAAATTCTAAAGGGTTCACAAACTTTCAAGCACCACTGTACATGCATGTATTTTTGTGATAAATCCACATTATACTGAGCGTATTTGCCAGATTAACAAATACAAAGTACTCTGTGTCTGCTGCATCTTTCAGTTCTTTTGAATCATGGCTGAATACTTTCTTTCTTCTTTGCCGCTACCTTTAATTAAATCAAATTTGAGGCTTTTGATTTGATTTCTTTCAGCGCGACCGCAATACATGATGGTATACGGTACATTGCTTGATTAGTGACCATCGGTCGGACACTAGTTTTCATGATACATTTTGGGATACTTTGAGTGCACTATATAGGGTGTAATAATTCTCGCTATACATTCGGACAGCATTACAAAATGGCAAACTCATTATATAGTCCAGTATATAGTGAGTAGTGAGTGATTTCAAATACAGGGCTGGTCTTACTAGAGAAGGAACTACTGATTATTATCAAGCGGTCACAAAAGACCTTTACCTTGCTGTTTTCTTGGTATATATCTGAAAAAAGAAGAACAATTTAATCAGCCAGCTCATCCACTAACATATGTTAGGATTTGCGCAGCAAACTTATGTTGTTGTTGTTTTTGCTTGTTTTGTTTATGACTGATAGGATTTTCTTGTTAGTAAGTTGATGAAATAAGCTGTTCTTAATTGTTAGTCATCCATCCATCCATTATCTGTAGCCGCTTATCCTGTACAGGGTCGCAGGCGAGCTGGAGCCTATCCCAGCTGACTTCAGGCAAGAGGCAGGGTTTAGCTAGCCTGGGCCCGCCCATCCTAAGTGTGACGCAACACGAAGGCCTGTTGCGAGCTTAGTCTGTCAAGGCAAGCTATCTCCAGCTCTTCCAAGCTCCCGAAAAATCGGGAGCCAATCAACTTTGAGCATCTCCAACGGCCCTGGGTAGAGGCGTGTTCAAGGCACTGACGTAGTAGAACTGCGACCGGAAGCCATAGATTGTTTACAGAATCTATGCCGGAAGCGCTTCATTCACTAAAAACATTACGAACATGGAGCAGCGGCAAGCCTTTGACACAGCGGTAGATGCTGTATTGAAAGCATTCAACGGGAAGTTCTCATTGAAACCGGAGCAAAGAGCAGCCCTGGAGGTATTTATCTTCTTCCTGTTACTCAAGCAGTTTCTGTCGCGTCACATACGTCAGAGGAAAGAGTGATGTGATTGGTTTAAGCTTTGTCACAGCCTTTTCTGGCTTCGACCAGTAGCAAACTGAGGCATTTCAGGGAGGCGGGTCAACCACGCCTTTGGGAAACGGTTGGGCTTAATATCTTTGCCAGACCAAATGCTCGCAGAGCTTTGAAGTCGCATTAGCTAGACTAGGGTTTAGCAGTCTATTGCAGGGTTCACATCGACTGTTGGAGAACATGCAAACACCACACTGAAAGGCCTCAGTGAGCCATGAGGTTCAAACCAAGAACCTTCTTGCTGTGAGGTGACAGTGCTAAGCACTGTGATTCCTTACATTTAGAAGATACTCTTATCCAGAGCAACGTACAACTGGGGAGTTATGGGTTGCAGTTGGGGGTTAGGTGCCTTGCTCAAGGGCATTTGAACCATTCCTGCTGGTCCAGGGAATCGAACCGACGACTTTTTGGTACCAAAGCTGCATCTGTAACCTTTAGGCAATGGCTTCCCACACATATCGGATAACATTTTTTTTTTTAATTGAACCATTCATTTAATGTAATAAATTTTTATTCAAGAAATGAACAAATCTGCAAGAAGCTCTTTGTTAAAGGGGAACAGAGGGCAATATATAGAGTAAATATAACAATAAAACACACAATGACGAACCTTATTCAAGACTTACAAAAGTTTTTTGTTCTAAGGTTGGAAAGTTATAGTGTTTTGAAAGTAGCTCGAGCAAACTATTTTCGCAGTTTGAACAGCCTGCCATGATATTAATTTTATCCATTCAGAATGCACCTTAATTTTCTCTGCGTAACACTTATGACGTATGCATGTGCCCAGTTGTAAATAAACGATATGGCTCATTGAGGTTGGAAATACCTGTTTCTGCCTCTTGCGACGATTTCGCAAGTCCACGGGTGGTGCCTATCTCATCTCATCTCATTATCTCTAGCCGCTTTATCCTGTTCTACAGGGTCGCAGGCAAGCTGGAGCCTATCCCAGCTGACTACGGGCGAAAGGCGGGGTACACCCTGGACAAGTCGCCAGGTCATCACAGGGCTGACACATAGACACAGACAACCATTCACACTCACATTCACACCTACGGTCAATTTAGAGTCACCAGTTAACCTAACCTGCATGTCTTTGGACTGTGGGGGAAACCGGAGCACCCGGAGGAAACCCACGCGGACACGGGGAGAACATGCAAACTCCGCACAGAAAGGCCCTCGCCGGCCCCGGGGCTCGAACCCAGGACCTTCTTGCTGTGAGGCGACAGCGCTAACCACTACACCACCGTGCCGCCCTGGCGCCTATCTCATTGCAGCAAATAAATTCTGCTGGACTCGTGAGCAACTCCACGTTACATTTTCCGCACGAGCACCACGCTGTGTCACCTGCACGCAGACGCTCTGCCCCACGCTCAGCATCAGTATCGGTCTCATCCTCGCCGTCATCCGAGCTTTCTTCTCTTATTTCATCACCGGAGTCAAGAGTACCTCTCCTAGGTTCAAACTGGTACCCTTCTAAGCCATAGCCTGCTTGCAATGTGTCTTGCGGGATCTCTTCGTACGATTCGACAGAGCTGTCGCTTTCACTTGATGCGCCCGACGCCATGATTACACGAGTTCCACTAGTGCAGTGGGTAGGGCTGACGTCACGGTCTCTTAAAAATGGCGACTCTTGTGCGGTGTAGCGTACCGACTATTAATAAAGTATTATATTTACAATTACCAAGATATTTCGTTGTTTTCTAGTACATAAATTTGATAGAATACTTAAGAATACGTTACTTTGTCACATCAGCAACCGTATATGTTATATTTTGGACCCCTTTAAAATATATATAAAATCTAGGCAATATATTTAAATAATATTGGATGGGGTTGGCCTTTCGCCCGTAGTCAGCTGGGATAGGCTCCAGCTTGCCTGCAACCCTGTAGAACAGGATAAAGCGGCTAGAGATGAGATGAGATGAGATGAGATGGCTGGGGTTGAGTGGTATATAAGATATATTCCATTCAGCTAGCATGATATTGAACAAGTTGAAGATGAGTTCAATATCATGCTGCCTGAATGGTATATATCTGATATACCATGAAAAAAGCCAGCAAATTTGATGGAACAATATTGTGATGATCTAATGAAGATGACAATTTGTAAACAAACATGGCCACCAGGTTTGTTTCAGAAAACTCTCTCATAATATTCGCATCAGCTCCGACGTACAGTATGACGTCATGTTGTCTTGACAACCATGCAATATCGTAAACCATATTCAGCGCTCATTCTCCATCGGGTAGAGTGGCGTGATACACGCAGGATAAGCGATACGCTAACAATATTGCATGCTATCAATCCAAACGAATGAAACCCGCTAGAAGGGAATAGAACACGTTTTTATTCCATCGAAGAAGTGTCCTGTATGTATAATAATGGTGAATATTTATTATAAAATCATCATTAATGACGATTTTAATGACTCGATCAAGAATCTCATCTTCGTGGTGACGTTCCAATGAATCTTCTCAATTTTATAAAGCAGTTTTCTTGATCAACAGCTGCTTGTTTGTGTTACAGTAAAGGGGCTAAAGGAGTTTGTCCTACAGTATCTTTACTTCAAGGTCACTCCTTTTGTTCCTTTTGCTGCCTTTCTCCACTTGTGGTGATGAATCTGTCAGACTCCTGACTCCCCGAAGACTGACAGGATGCTCCTCCAGACACCTGCACCATCTTTCCAGCTGTATATGTGCGTATGGGTGTGTGAGGCACAGTTGGACCAGCCATGAATGGTGAACCCTCAGAATCAGCAGATAAACCAGTGATGGAGGCCTCCTGGGCTTCAGTCGCTGAACAAAAACGCTCTTCTTTTTCTCCTGTAGTATCACAGACCCCTGGTTTATCTAGTTTGTCCATTCTCAGAGCTTTGAAGTATATTGAAGCAGGCGGCTAACATGAACCAGTGGGTACTGATTTGGATTTTGGATTTTTTGTTGTTTTTTTTAAACTCACTGGATGCCATATGTGTGTGAGAAGATCAGAGAGTCAGGATGTGCGAACGTATGTGTGTGCGCTTGTTTGCTGAGAGCACGAACAGTGGGACATTGTTTTGAAGCAGACAATGGATATTTCACACCGAGCGAGCGATGTTACATTGACTGCATTTCGCTGAAGCTGCCACTGATAAGCGTGACGATGATTCATTTGACCGCACATCTGCAGTTCACACAGCTTTAGCGGCGCGAACCGTGATCTACGTTGTTATCTGTTGCCATTCCGGCTTTATTTCTTCTGAGTTTTAATTACAGCTTTTGTCATGTTTACAATAAATCTTTGCTCAGAGCGAGAGCTCTTAGCTCTATGCATATTCAAACTTTGCCATCCCGTTGTCATGGGTGAACAATAACATTTTTCATTTCCTTGAAACGCTCTCCTAGGATTTCCAAGAAAGATCCATCACGCGAGCGGAAGTCGTCTTGGGGCTATCAATAAACCCGCTGCACAAATGACGTTGGCTGCGATTCCACCTTGAAGTCGGAGCCTTTTGATGCAACAGTGGGGTTTATAAAAACAAAATATTTTCAGGGTCAGCTGGACCGCTGTGTTTTCCTTACGCCTGGGGAGCACTTGGCTAAAAGTCGGCCACGGCTTTATTTTAAGATAATTTGTTGTTTGTTAAGTGGAAAAATGCATTTGAATGGCCAGGGGAGTCATTCTTTTTCTGCACTGTTGTTTTTGAAAAGCAGCATTAGACATCCACAGAATGCCTTCGAGCTCCTGGGAGAACCCAGCGGAACCTATGGTCCTTTTTTTGAGTGGGGGTGTGTGTGCGTATCTGTCTACAAATATTTAGGGACTTAAGCAGAGCGAAAGATAGGATAGGGTAAGGTTCTGCGCTCAGTCATGCTCAGCACTTGAAATGTTTTCACAAGAAAATGTTGCATTAAATTGCGGAGACAAGCATGTTCGAGTTCTTCCTCCCTTTGACCAGAATATCATACAGTTCTGGTGTTTGTCAAATATCGCCAAGGTTATTCAAAGCCATTTCCTGAAATACTAAATATTGGAAAAATATATATTTGCTACGTCGGACATTGTTTTGCATCTCTGATTTTCATCATGGCTGCCGGATGAAGCCTGACACCAGGCTTCTTGTACGCCACTCTATTCAATTTGATTGCAAGAAGAAGAAAAAAAGGCTTTAACGCAGTGACTTCTGCTGACATAACAGAAATTTTTTTTCTCTCTTCCTCATGCTCTCTTTGCCTGGGTTGAAGAGTTGAGTCGCGGGTCAGCAGCTTTCAGCAGAAGCCCAGACTAGAATTCCAGATGGCGAAGTAAGAGCAGATCTCAGCTCATCAATTTAACGAGCCGCGCTGTCGCTGCTTATCCACGTTCTGCTCCTAGGCCAACGCTTCCGGCTGCAGCGCTGGACAAATTGAGATATATCTCAGCTAACTGGGAACAGCATAGACGCAGTGTGCAAAACGCGGGCATGCCGAAACACTGCTACTCCTGCATGTGTTTTATGACCTTTTCTGATCTTAAATAATTGTGTCTGTTTTTTTTCCAGCGTGTTGTTCTAGGAGGCTTCTGAGAAATTATAAAAAGGGGAAAGGTAAGGAAGAGGAAAGAGCGCTAATGCTGCAATCTATCAATTTGGTAATTATTCAGACGAAGATGTTGTGAAGGGAGCTTAAATGTTTGGAGATTTTAGATATGAAGTAACAAGTCGCCTGGCTTCCACAGACACCGTGTTTGTGTGGAGGCTCACTGTTGCTAAGAGAACAAAATGCTTGGCAAGATTAGAAGCGGTGAAGATAACCTGAAAGTTATCGTACATCAAAGGTGAAGAAACACTCAAGGACATCAGTGACTGGCTTCTGTAACTAAACGTGAAAAACATCGAGTGACTCAGTGTTTGGAAGTCTCACTGTGTCACTGCATGTGATTTAAAATGAAATTTTAAAAAATTATATATATATATATATATATATATATATATATATATATATATACACACAGTGGCATGCAAAAGTTTGGGCACCCTCGCTGAAAATGTCTGTTACTGTGAATAGTTAAGTGAGCAGAAGATGAACTGATCACCAAAAGGCATAAAGGTAAAGATGAACGACACATTTCTTTTCAGCGTTTTCTGCAAGATTTGTGAATTATTTTCATTTTGTACAATTGGAGAGTGAAAAAAGAAAAGGAACACCATGCGAAAGTTTGGGCACCCCAATACATTTGAGTTCTCAGGTAACTTTTAGCAAGGTTCCAGACCTTAATTAGCTTATTGAGCTGTGGCTTGTTCAAATTCTTCGTTAGGAAAGGTCAGATGATGCAGATTTCAAATCTGTATAAATTCTCGGACTCCTCAAACTTGTCCCTAAAATCAACAGCCATGGGCTCCTCTAAGCAACTCCATCACATTCTGAATAATAAAATAATTGATGCTCACAAAGCAGGAGAAGGCTACAAGAATGTAGCAAAGTGTTTTCAGGTAGCTGTTTCCTCAGATTGTAATATTAAGAAATGGCAGTTAACAGAAACACTGGAGATCAAGCTGAGGTCTGGATGGTGAAGAAAAGTTTCTGAAAGACCTGCTCGTTGGATTGCTAGAAAGGCAAATAAAAACCCCTGTTTGACTGCAAAAGACCTTCAGAAAGATTTAGCAGACCCTGGAGTGGTGGTGCACTGTTCTATGCAGCGACACCTGAACAAATATGACCTTCATGGAAGAGTCATCAGAAGAAAACCGTTCCTGCATCCGAGCCACGAAATTCAGCGTCTGAAGTTTGCAAATGAACATCTAAATAAGCCTGATGCATTTTGGAAACAAGTCCTGTGGACTGATGAAATCAAAATAGAACTTTTTGGCCACAATGTGCAAAGGTATGTTTGTAGAGAAAAGGGTGGCAAATTCCAGGAAAAGAACACCTCTCCAACTCTGAAGCATGGGTGTGGATCGATCATGCTTTGGGGTTGTGTTGCAGCCAGTGGCACAGGGCATATTTCACTGGTCGAGGGAAGCATGGATTCGAATAAATACCAGCAAACTCTGGAATCAAACATCACACCATCTGTAAAAAAGTTGAAGTTAAAAAGGGGATGGGTCCTACAATAAGACGATGATCCAAAACACACCTCAAAATCTACAATGGACTCCCTCAAGAGGCCCAAGCTGAAGGTTTTGCCCTGGCCCTCACAGTCCCCTGACCTAAACATCATTGAAAATCTGTGGATAGATCTCAAAAGAGCAGTGCATGCAAGACAGCCCAAGAAACTTGTAGAACTGGAAGCCTTTTGCAAGGATGAATGTGTGAAAATCCCCCAGGTAAGAACTGAAAGATTATTAGCTGGCTACAAAAAGTGTTTACAAGCTGTGATACTTGCCAAAGGGGGTGTTACTAGGTACTAACCATGCAGGGTGCTCAAACTTTTGCTTTGAGCCCTTTTTCTTTTTTGTCATTTTGAAAATGTAAAAGATGAAAATAAAAAAACTGTTTTTGCTTAAAATATAAAGGGAATGAGTCATCTTTAACTTTATGTCTTTTGGAAATAATTTCATCTTCAACTTGCTTAACTGTTCACAGGAGCAGCAATTTTGACCAGGGGTGCCCAAACTTTTGCATACCACTGTGTGTGTGTGTGTGTGTGTGTGTGTGTGTGTGTGTGTGTGTGTGTGTGTGTAGACACAAGTGTTTTACTGGGAAATACGCCACTCTTATTTTTCATGCGATCTTCATCTGGAACATGGATAACCAAAACCGGGACATACATCTCTATATGTCACTCGTGAGGAAATCAATTAATTGTTTTGATAAATTTGGGTACTTTTTGTTTGTCAACGTGTCGATATAATAAAAAGAAAATCACACATCGGCTTAAAGATATGAAGTTTATCTTCTCGTACTGAAAAACTCGCATTTTTTCATACGAAATATATCTCGGATCGGAGTGACATATTTAACAGTTATTCCACGAAACTGAGTCGTACATGAGCTGATAGCCGACGAGGCGCTTAGCACCGAGTTGTCTATAAGCCATGTACGACAAGATAGCGTGGAATAACTGTTTTATTCTATCCACATTCACTGGATTTTGAGAAATAGAGCATTTTTATTTTTTGCAAATTCGATCAATAAAAACTTTATACAAAATGTCCAACAAAATCATTTCCACTTAGAATGTAAACAAACCAGCAAAATGGCAGGAGCAATTTGTAAAAAATGCAATAATAATTCTTAAAAAAAAAGATACATTCTTACCATCAAATACTTTTATTCCATATTTTGTTGCTTCCTTTTGTATTTTTTGTTTTCGAGTAGTTTTTATTTCGTCCTCGGTTGGTTCAGCAACACACTGCCATTTTGTTTTTCTCTACTCATGGTATATGAGCTGATATCCTAGTCGTGGAATAGCCAATCAGAGCGCGCGATTGCTCATATCCAGTGATTGTGGATAGAATAAGTCCCGATATTTCACTCCGATGGCGGCATGGTGGTGTAGTGGTTAGCGCTGTCGCCTCACAGCAAAAAGGTCCGGATTTGAGCCCCGTGGCCGGCGAGGGCCTTTCTGTGCGGAGTTTGCATGTTCTCCCCGTGTCCACGTGGGTTTCCTCCGGGTGCTCCGGTTTCCCCCACAGTCCAAAGACATGCAGGTTAGGTTAACTGGTGACTCTAAATTGACCGTAGGTGTGAATGTGAGTGTGAATGGTTGTCTGTGTCTATGTGTCAGCCCTGTGATGACCTGGCGACTTGTCCAGGGTGTACCCCGCCTTTCGCCCGTAGTCAGCTGGGATAGGCTCCAGCTTGCCTGCGACCCTGTAGAACAGGATAAAGCGGCTAGAGATAATGAGATGAGATGAGATTTCACGCCGATGATGTCACTCTCAGTGTTTTCCCGCTGACTAGATGTACGTTGTCAAAATGTTGAACCATTTCAAGATTAAAATCTTTTTGATTAACGTGCGTTTTTTTTTTTTTTTTGTGGATGTGTCCATATAATATAAAGAAAATTACACAGTGGCACGAAGGTATGAAGTTTATCTTCTCATGTTGAAAATATTTTCAGTAGTTCACTTCGCTCACTCGTGAATATGTTCAACACTTGAAGATAAACTTCATATCTTCGCATGACCGTGTAATATCCTCTATATATAAAAAGATATTTTTTAATTTTGACAGTCAGTCCTAAAACACCAGTTTCATTTCATGGAAGCATTTAAATTCATAATAGAAATCAAATAAATCAAATTTTCATATTTGACAGAACAGAACTGACAAAACAAGAAATTTCTTGTTGTACATCCAAGCGCTTCATTTTTAAATCAAATCCTTGAACAGTGTGAATGTCAGTAAATTGTTACACCCTCTTTACAGCATTAACTTTTAGTCTTCGGTTAACATCAGGTACCTACGGAGCCCCGGAAGGACATGGAGAGAGAAAGAAAAAAAAAAAAGATGTACTTTTGTGAGATATCACAAAACTTTTTCACTGAGGTCAGTGTACTTCCGGGTCAGTTCAGTGACATGGAAACCACAGTAATGGAGCGCACACACCAATGGGAGAGGTTCCTACACTGTCAGAAATAAGGGTACAGTAGGAGTCTAGTTCTGTTCCCCAAGGTACAGTCTACACTAATGTACTTTCTAAGGCTCATTATTGGACCTGTGTATGTTTTTAGTGCCAAAATGGCACATATATGTTCTCAATAAGTATATAAAGGGTACAAATAAGTACCTTAGAGGGTCCTGCACTAGTGACAAGCTGTTGTACATGTAAAGGTAGAATAATGCACTTTATGTTCTGAGGGTGTAGAATTTTGAGATTAGCCCAAATATTAAATGGTCTCACTTCATTAAATCCATTTTCTAGATGTGTTTTGTGAGATCTCATAAAAAATACATCATTTTTTTTCCTCCATGATTTTTTTTTTCTCCCCATGTCCCTTCCAGGGCACCGTAGGTACTATTTAATAGTAAAATAAATTCCACAAACTCCCTCAATAGGGTGGCACGGTGGTGTAGTGGTTAGCGCTGTCGCCTCACAGCAAGAAGGTCCGGGTTCGAGCCCCGTGGCCGGTGAGGGCCTTTCTGTGTGGAGTTTGCATGTTCTCCCCGTGTCCGCGTGGGTTTCCTCCGGGTGCTCCGGTTTCCCCCACAGTCCAAAGACATGCAGGTTAGGTTAACTGGTGACTCTAAATTGACCGTAGGTGTGAATGTGAGTGTGAATGGTTGTCTGTGTCTATGTGTCAGCCCTGTGATGACCTGGCGACTTGTCCAGGGTGTACCCCGCCTTTCACCCGTAGTCAGCTGAGATAGGCTCCAGCTTGCCTGCGACCCTGTAGGACAGGATAAAGCGGCTAGAGATAATGAGATGAGATGAGAACTCCCTCAATAAATTCCATACACTCCCTATTCATTAGCACCACAGAGTTTTTATTCCTGAAGTTTCCACCCATAGAACACAATCATTCCAAAGTGATATTAAGTATCGGCGACACGTTTTTGAGTTACTGTCGTTTGGTTTCAGCGCATCAAGTGACGGATGGCATGGCGGTAGTGAGGAAACGGTGCCTCCTCACAGCTTCCGGGTTCTGGGTTTGATCCTGAACTTGCATGGAGTTTTAATCTTCTCTCAGTGTCCATGTAGATTTCCACGTTCCACTAAATTGTGTCCTGGTGTCCCATCTGGGTGAATTCTTCTGACTTGGGCTCAGTGTTACTGGGACTGGCTGCAGATCCAACATGACCCTGACCAGGATAAAGTGTGTACGGGTTCTAAGATGAAGGAATAAAAGAAATTAAGTGGCCGTTCAAACAAGATAATATTTATAATTATAAGAACTTGTATCTATATTTTAAAAAATGATGGTGATGATAATAATAAATCACAGACTTCACTGATCACAGAAACCTCTGATCTACTTGTAGAATGATTAACTACATCTTGTCATGGTATTTAATTAATACTCAACATATCGAGATGGATTTGTCTAATTGTCCATTTCATGCTCAATTTTGCCGTGCACTTAGTCAATTTGTGCGATTAAAAAAAAAAAAAGCGTCACTGTGATGTGTAGCAGAAAGGACTGGACATTTATGTGTATCTATAAGCTCCAGCAGCAGGCTGTAAGTGAGGACAGGCGAATGATGTCCAGTGCAGTTCCTCCCTTCAGTGAAGAGCGCAGAAGTGAAGCAGGAGTTCAGCCCTCAGACGGAGGAGGCATGGGGAGGAACGTGCACTTCTCTTCACTGGACACTCCACAGTGTGCTAGAATTGGGGTTTGCATTCATCACTATACCATCATCATCTTATCATCCAAGTATGATGTAATTAATGACCATGTGGTTGGTAGTTGTGTATTTTAAGAAGTCTGATTATTATGGTGTATTCTGTAATATATATAATTTGTGCCAAGTTTAAACTCTTACATTTCTGATTGTGAGTCAAAGACGAATTGACTGATGCGTGATTTCTTTTGTATTCTTCACGCAGGACTCATTTTATTATGCACTCGAATTATCATCACATTTCCAGCTGGACACAAATCATAATCTTAGCTTAGACTGTTATAAGGTTCTGTCTAGGTTTAGAATAAATTACAGGAAGAACCTTTGAATACCAAGGTCACAAAATGTATACTGTAGATGATCAACACTTCCAGAGAGAACATATACATACAGTACTGTACAAAAGTCTTAGGCACTTTATATTTCCCATACTAACTTTATCGATTTCTATTTGATGACTTCTACATTATCGAGTCGAAACATTTTAGAGTCCAAATGTTCATTTTCCAGCACAAAATTAAATGTTACAAAAAAAAAAGTTTGTAACTGAGCAGCATTTTACATAAGAGAGCACTTTTCAGATTAGAAAAGAAAACATAATGAATGCTACTGGGTTTTGGAGCAAAATGAAGAAGCGAGTGTGACAGTCAAAGTGTCGAGAAGAACTGTGGCTGGTTCTGGAAGATGCTCAGTAAAACCTACAGCTCATTTCCTTATCAAACTGCACTCACTGGACCTCAGACTACTATTTATTTTATTATTTATTTATTTATTATTATTTTTAAAGCAAAGGGTTTTCTCAGACCAAATACTGACTGTGTTTCATTTATTATGGATTATTGTTTATAGTATTTATTTATTTATTTATTTGGTGTTGAAACAATTCATTTCATTTCATTATTTTTAAGAATTTTGGTCTACAGCATTTCTTTATATGTGCCTCAGACTTTTGGACAGTCATTCTTGGTATTTTTTTTTTTTTTAACTTTCATGATCACATCATATCAGTGAATCACTTTACATCTCGGGATTCGAAATGTAAAAGAGGATACGAATTTACTCAGTTTGAATTTTATTTGTTAAAGTGCATTTTGGTTCAGCCCTGATGTGTTCCTTCAGCACTCAGTCTTCCAGCTGTGTGTCCCTTTCTATCATTTGAGTGTTAGCTGATGTTGTAAGTGAACACGTGGGTCTCACTGCTCCTCAATTAAACATGATAAACTCTTCTCTCCAGATCCAGAAAGCTCCCTCAGCCGTAAATTACTCTTCTCTCTCTCTCTCTCTCTCTCTCTCTCTCTCTCTCTCTCTTTATTCCTTTCCTTATAAACAAACCCAATAATAAGCTCGTTAAGGCGGGGTCAGAGTTATAGCTATTTATATCTAAATTAGATTTAGTACAGCCTGTTTATGAATATCAATTATAAAAGAGCTGGTTTTCAGCTTCACGAAACTCTGAGAAGATGCGTTTATACTGTATATTTAAAAAAATAAATAAATAAAAGTCGTGATAATTAGCTACAGCGATGCCATTTTGATGGTTATAATTTGGGTTGGATTATTATTATTATTTTTAAAATTATTATTGAATAGTATTCATGCAATTCGTTTTCCTAGAGAAAGTAATTTCGTACTGTTAATTTAATTAAATTCATAAGGCTGGAGGAGGAAAAAAGACAAGCAGTGATTCTGATGAGAGCTTTTATACTGTGATGGGAAATAATAATAATAATAATAATAATAATAATAATAATAATAATAATAATACAGAATTAAAAAAGAAAGAAAAAACGCGCACGCTTTTATTATTATTATTATTATTATTATTATTATTATTATCTCATCTCATCTCATTATCTCTAGCCGCTTTATCCTGTTCTACAGGGTCGCAGGCAAGCTGGAGCCTATCCCAGCTGACTATGGGCGAAAGGTGGGGTACACCCTGGACAAGTCGCCAGGTCATCACAGGGCTATTATTATTATTATTATTATTATATGTCATATATATATATATATATATATATATATATATATATATATATATATATATATATATATATCGCAATGATATAAATTATATTTTAATTGGTTGATTGATGAGCTTTGGGGTTCGCCCTTAATTGCCGTACGTTTTACAGGAAATTTTTAATTAGTTTCAAAAAGGTTTAAAATTAATCTCATATTTAATATAAGTAAGGAAGGCTGTCTTGCAATGTGCAGTGTTTAATAAGTCACGCCCCATGCAGCCGAAAATAATGTTTTGTTTTGTTTTTTAAAGAATTAGCCTATACGTTTTAACGCGGTCCTTTTTTATTAGAAATAATTTAACCTTTACTATTAACATTTTTTTGTTTTTTTGTTTTTTTAAACTGACTGAAGTTCTGTTTAAAACAGTCAGCGATGGAGGGATTTCTTTAGATTTTCTTCTTGTCGGAAACTCAAAATATTTCCTCTTTCTCATACTGCGTTAAGAGCTTTTACCATTTCCCCCCTATTTTTCTACAACCAAAATAATTCTTTTTTTCTTTTCTTGTGCATTTCGGAAATACCACAGTCATGCATGCATTTAAAAAAGTAGCATTTCATCCAGATGAAAGAAGAAAAAAGGATTAAATGAGAAGTCGGGATTTCAAAGAGCTGAAATTTAGATGAGTTTCCAACAAGTCCTTAGGTTTCATTTTCACTGAGAGAAAATAAAACCAAAATAAATTCTCAGAATTATGACCCATCTCGCCTACTTGACTATCATAAACACACACTCAGGCTTAGTGAGCGTCCCTGTGTGATGTAGAGAGCGCAGGGAAGAGTGTCCTGTATGCTGAAGGAAATGAATGAAGTGCTCCTCTCATCAGTCCCGAGCTCTGGCTCCTCCTCCTGCCTCCTCTGTTTGCCTCTATTTCAGCCTTCTGGCCTGCAAAGAAAACAGACACACGAGTAAAGGAGCTACACCTCTCCTCCTCCTCCTCCTCCTACTTAACCTCCTCCTTCCTCGTCTGAGCTTCTTCTCTCTCTTTTCATTCCATTCAGAGAACTCGGCCTCGCATCGAGACCATCCCACTGAGTCCTCTCTTTCTCTTCGCTTCGTACCTCACTCTCCATCCATCAGTATCTTGGTCTGCTATTTTACCAAAGAAGAAAAGCCTCACGCTCATGGAGGCAGCGTTCATGTTGACGTTCATGTCTGTTAGATTCAGAACTCAGCCATGAAATTTCACTGGACTTGATTTTTTTTTTTTTGACTCAACGCTTGATTCGGATTCTGAATTCAGACTTGTTCCTCGTCTTTCTGTTCTGGAGCTGTTTTCCGAGGTGTGTGAGCCAGCCGCCATGGGTTCAGACGTACGCGACCTCAACACCCTTTTGTCTCCAGTGCCGGCCTTGCCAGCAGGGAACGGGAACTGCCCTCTGCCCGTCAGCAGTGCCCCGCAGTGGGCACCCGTGCTGGATTTCCATACTGGTGCCCCCTACAGTTCACTGGGCTCACACTCCTTCATCAAGCAAGAACCCACCTGGGGTTCCACAGACCCCCATGAGGACCCACACTGTGGCCTCAGCGCCTTCACCGTCCACTTCTCAGGACAGTTCACAGGTACTGGGGCGTGCAGGTACGGTGCTTTCGGAGCACCCACACCGAGCCAGACCCCCACCAGCCAGAGCCGGATGTTCAGTAACGGCCCGTATCTGTCCAACTGCATGGACAGCCAGACTGGATCCAGGAACCAGGGTAAGGAAATAGCTTTCTGACACTCACACATAGCTCTGTCACAGCTCTGACTTGACATGGTTTACCTTCTAATACTCTTGTTTAATATCAGATCCACATGTTGCAACATTGACAGTCGTAGAAGTCTGGGTCAAAGATTCTACAAAGCATGAACTCTTTCCGGGGGGGGAAAAAATGTAGCTGCCTATATATTAGGTCAGTCATATAAAGCAATACGAAAGTATACGCAGTATGTCTAAGGCCTTGGGCTTGATTTGGAAATGAAACAAAGTGCAGAATTTCTGGTGACTGCAAAATACAGACAAAAAAATACCAAATAAAATCAACTCGCACAGTCTCAGGAATACACTCGTTTCAGAAAAAGGCCCTCACTGGGGATCTCGACATGTTATACTTGATTGGTAGTGATGTTTACGGGTCACAAGCTTCCATGTAGCAGAATCCATGTAGCACATACGTACATCGGTATGATTTTACTGAATTCATTCAAGCGATGTCTTGATTTACAAGAAGAAGAAGAGATTTTTTTAGGGCAAGGCCTCCATCAGGAATCAATACGGCAACAACGAACAACTGAAAAGCAAACGCAGAACCAGAAAGTTTGTTCGTCTTGTAGTCACGTGTCAGATTTCGTCATGTGGTGTAACTTCATGTGTTAAAAAGTACACAGTTAATAAAATCCATTAGACTGGATGAGTTCAAACAGCAGACAACGCAGAGCTAAAATCATATCTTAATTCCTTGTTATACTGCCTACTTTGTTGTTGTTGTTGTTGTTGTTTTTACACAGGACAGTGTTTCTGTCTCAGAGCCTCTGAGCCTGTTATATTTGAGAAAATCATAAGATAAAATAAAACAAGATAAGACTGTCATCGTAGTTATACAACAAAACTTAGCACTCGGAGAAAACAGCAGCAATAAAAAATAAAATACAAGATAAAGTAAGTGAGGAAATCGCAGTGTGAGCAGATATTGCACAATTGTAATCGGTGTATTTACTTACATTCCTATGTGTAAAGCGTAAATGAACTATTCTCTATGATTGATATGATGACATCATAGAAAATAGCGTGACTCAGGAACTTCAACATAATAATGTCTTCGAACATATTTGTAGGTATTGCATTTTTTTTTTAAAGAATAATTAGCTATTTCTGTAGTGAGTTATTGTGGTTATCTTTGATATGGATTATTCAATTTCACTAAAAGTATAGCTTTTTAAAACAGACATTTCATTTATAAAAAAGAAAATATGTTCGACTGACAGATTTATTTATTTATCTATCTATCTAGCTATTTTATTTATTTATTTTTGCTGACCGTTCTACATTGGCATTCTGAACAACAGTTGTTTTTTCTTACATAACACCCTCCTTCATGCCCAAGCATCCTCGTCACTGAACGTGTGCTTTGGGTCATTTCCAAACCTACAGTATTTATTGACTTTTTTTTTTCCCATGCAAATCCAGATGTTAGTTTAGTCGCTGCTCCTATTGAAACATAGTGTTTGTATCCCAGTAATGCATCCTCTTAAATCAGGAGACTCTTCTGTTAGCATCCTGGTCCCGAATTAAGGTCATCAAGGCCTCCTCAGCTTTATTATCCATGACAGAGAGCAGGATGGATGTCAACTTCTTCATTGCGTCATTCAGTTCCTGTACCTGTCCGGAACAAGCTTGTTTTCGTCACACATTTAGTCACGTTTTTTTCACTTTATTTTGTCGCCGGTCGATTAGATAATTGTCTGATATGTTGTACTGTGACGAAACACATCGTATAGATCTCATAATAAATAAATAAATAAATATTACTAGTTAATTTCCTGACAAATATTTTATCCATTTCAATTTCTTCAGGTTTGACCATGTAAATAAATAAAAAGCATTAAATGCTTGATGAAATGAAATTAAAATCCTGACCCAAATGATGTTATGCTGAGTCGACATGACGCGCGCACACAGTGATTAATGTTTAACTTTATTAAAAACCATTAGACGTGTTGCTTTTGGTCATGGGGAGTGTTGATAAAAGTTTGGGAGTAGAGTAAGAAAACAGCCATTTCCTCCGAAAATGATGGATTTTATTGTGCAAAAAAAAAATTTTTTTTTTCTTTGCAATATTTGAACAAGCAGTATTTGGAAAAAAATGTAAATTATACATCATGGATCATCCTGAATCAAAACACTTTCAGTTTGTTTATTCATTTGTTCAGACTCAGCATACGTCAATGTATGCAATTTGAGGAGGAAATAACACGCCTCGTCCGAAGATCTAAAGTTTTAATATAGCAAAAAAAAAACAACCCAAAACCAACAGTGTAGTGCATTTATGTATTCATATTTTTATAAAGATATAACAATAATAGCTTTAATGTTATATTATATAAATATTAAAATTAGAATTTCACTTTTAATCGACCTGATGTCAAAGATTTAAAGTCAAACATAAGATTTAAAATATATTTTTAAAAGTCGGTTATTTTTATTTTTGGTTGATGTTCATTCACGCTCTTCTCATGAATCCTTCGGGAATAAAGTCCTCTCCAGAAACAAACATCCTGCTCTTAAATACTCTATAATAAAATGATAGCTTACAGTAATCGCTATACGCTAATCCATAACGCTTTGAACAGTCCTTTTATCCGATAAACTCGCACACCTCAGCTTTCGATCCTTTTCACACGAAATTCGTATCGCACTCTTGATATATTTGACTTTAGTTTATTACGTAAGACATTCTGAAAGATCAAATGCTCATATATATAAGCCAAACCTGTATTTGATCTCCTGTATATTACAAAACCATAATCTGTGTTTATCATTCAATGCAGAGAAGGTAAATAAGGATAAAGCGTAAGGCGAAGATTCTATGTTTTCTACCATTAAAGGATTGTGAAATCTCAGTGAGTTATGGCGTACATAAAATCCGACGAGTTCACGACGGCCATGCAGCGTCTGGCTTATGATTTCTAAACCGCTCCGAAGTTAACCGTGAGTATTATAAGAGCATCAGATTTTGTTAAATGCTGCTTTCTTAGGTCTGTGTGTAGAGTGTGAATAGGGAAACGATTGGTGAAATGAATAACTTGGACAAATTGCAAATTTACATCCGCAGTCTTATCCTTATCTCAAATATAGTGACGACTACAGATGTTTAGTGTTTATTTCCTTGGTCTTTTCCGTCCTTGGGGTTGTTTGACACTGATGTGCATGACTTGTTAGCCGCGTTAACTTCATAGCTTCGTTTAAAAAAAAAAAGTTTTGACTCTTGACATCAACCATGTCTGGTCTTTCAACTTTTTTTAAATTAAAAAAAAGAGAGCTTTTTTTTTTTGCTGAACATTTCCTTTATACATTATAACCAAAGTGTCTGGACTAAAGTATACTGTATTAACCACCTATACAAAAGGAATTAGAAATAATTACAGTACGTAATCACATTGTTTTAAACACAACAACGACATCAGCACTTTTATCATTTTATTGAGCAGTAGGCGTACGCTGTTGCGACAGGTTGGTACACCCAGGTAAATATAGGATCGTTGTTACGTATAGCTCCTGTATCTGGTGTAACCACACATATGTTAATGGGCAGCCCAGACTCTGACTCTCACACACCCCACGGCTCAGGCTGCTCCTCCCAGACTCCAGGCCCATCAGCGAGCCCGGTGGGGTGGAAGAGGAATGACCCTCTTTAATGAGTTTCTCTGTCGTTCCGAGGTGAAAGTGGTTGTATGTAATTAATGAAGACAGCGTTGGGACGTAGTGATTTACGAGGCTGAGGATGACCCGGGGTCACCCGAGGCATGATTCATACCCTAAACCCAGTGTCTGCTCTCGACTGTATCATCCTGCCCAGCGTTTGTTTGCACTCACGGCTCGTTGTTCCTTCTCCAACCCTGAGTCAGGAGGGCCAAGGGTCATTAGGGTACGAGAGGGTCATTACCTAACCATTAGCTACACACTGCAAAAAAAAAAAAAAGAAAACTCAATTTCAGGAGAAAATTCCTTAATATTAGTGAAATGAACTTGCTGCATGGACAGATAATTTTACTTCATAAGACATCTTCGAATAAGTTGGTTGCAATCTAGAGCTAGTTTTAATAATCTCAGAGTTGGTGTCTTGTATTCTTCTAATAGGAAATTCGAGATCGTTTCAACTATAGTCAAGATATTCTAACTTGTTAAGATATCATTTTTGCAGTGTCGAAGAATGCAAGTCACCAAGTCTGAGATTATTAAAACTAGTTCTGAATGTAACCAACTTATTCCAAGATGTTTCGTCAAGTAAAATTATCTGTCCATGCAGCAAGTATTAAGGAATTTTCTCCTCAAATTCAGTTTTTTGCAGTGCATCGCACATTGATTTTTTTAAACTTGCGTTTTATGTAGAAACACAGAACAAACGTAATATAAAAATGTATTCAAATAATTATCAGGCAAGGTTTATTTTGAAGGTTTGAGTGCATGATATTTTTTGGAGCTCAAAGAAAAATGTTAACAAGCAAACACCCAATGTGTGTGTGTGTGTGTGGTTTTTTTTTAAATCATTAATTGTTCATGTTTGAAATAATAATTGAGCTACGTAACACCATCTTAATTTAGCAAATCAGTTATTTGGTTCAATAGATTATAAGATAATCCATATTTACAAATTGAAGTTCAACACAGAATTACATTTCACATCATTTTCACTTCCTGTATGGTGCTGAAAACATCTCTTCATAAGCTAAAAACTTTTCTTCAACCCAGTTCTCCATTGCTTCAATGCTTTGCACTTCGCTGTCTTTCTCCAGGTTACGGTGCAGTTTCCTTCGACGGAGCCACGAACTACGGACACACACCGTCGCACCACGCTTCACAGTTCCCCAACCACCCCTTCAAACATGAAGACACCATCCCACAGCAAAGCAACATGGGTAAAAAAAAAAAAAGCACACATTACAAAGAAGTCTCTTCTGAGTTTTGGTTCATCTGCAAATTTCTAAGCTCCGACCCGTACTTGCCCAGCGCCTGAGTGTTTTTCCTTCGTTCAGAAGTCAAAGGGCAAAATCAATCCAAGGTCAAGTTGCACTCAGGCTCTTCCTTTGACGGTAAATCAGTGCGCTTTTCTTTTCTCTGGTAGTCTCGGGCACATAACATTGTGTTAAAGCATAGGTAGGTAAGGTAAACACCGTAAGTAACACCTTATCAGGCCGTTCCAGCGTCGTAAATCCTTCCGGAGACCACCAAGCTGATAGCAAGTCAGAACAGAGTGAGAGTGAGAGTGAGAGCTCTTTTGTCAAGTTTAGAAGCACCATGGGACCCGTTTGCGATTTGGGACCTGGCCGAGAAAGGGCACCGATTCCTCATTTGCACTTTGAAAGAGCGAGCAAGAGGTCAGCCTGCTTTATGGCTTCAAAGAGAGCGAGGCCGCTGTTTTCATAAGTGCCGAGTGTACTCGGCTGCATCTCCCCAAATCCTCCCCGAGCTCAGATTCCCCTTCTGAGACCAACTTCACCCCACACACACACTCATGTACACGTTTGCTCACGTGTGTGTTTCATGAGAACAGCAAAGTTATGATACTTGAAGCATGCAGTACAAAGCTTTTTTTTTTCCACATGAGACTTTAGACATACAAAGTATCCACAGAGGGTTCGTTCTCATTAGTTAGAAGGATGAAAGTGGGAAAAAAAAAGATTTGACTTTCTAAATTAAGCATGTTTTCCTGGAGTGAGAGCTTCGAGAGCCGAGCGAGGGAGCGGCCTGGAAATCTGACATTGTTTTAAGCTGTTAAGATGAAAATCCCCAAAGCGAATTGGACTATTGGCTGAACCGTGTTATTTGTTGGGAAGTTGTTCCACAGGTTTGATTTCAGGCGAGTTGCTTTGGAGCTTGATAAATGTATGCGTGTATACGGGAACACACCGAGCGTTACGATTACTATTTCCCATTTCTAACGGCTCTCCGTCTTGTGTTATAAGGCGAGCAGCAGTATCCCGTCCCTCCACCTGTTTATGGCTGCCACACACCGTCGGAGAGCTGTACAGGAAGCCAAGCACTGCTCCTGAGAAACCCTTACAACAGGTACGATCATGAAAAGCTAACTTTTGTGTGTGGGTTTGGTTTTTTTTTTAATAAGAAGAACTTCTCCTTCCTGTTCAAACTGTTTTTCTTCATGCCTAGTAAAAATTTATTGCTGTCTAGAGTGTAGTTAGTTTTACAAAGAAACCATTTGCAATATTGAAAATAACAACGATAAAAATACATCAAAGCCACTGATTTGGATTCAAACAGGAATCACGTCTTGGAAATTCCTGGACCAAGCAGTTTCAGCTGGTCACAACCAAAGTAGTACTTTCCTACACACAACCTACTGTCATACCCGTACACCTCCAAAGAACTATCCAGAAGCTTCTGAGAAGGCGAGGTGATATACGCATCTTGAGCATACCATGAACAGCAAAGAAATTTACAGACCCGTGTCAAGGGCCTTGTTTACATGATCCGAGCGCTATCCTTTCGGCTTATCCGTTTACCGTTCAAACTTCTTAAAGCGCAGTGTAAATATGAAATGTGTTCTGAATCCAGCAAGCATGAAAGAAAACACTGCGTGATGTACGATATTATATGATTTATTAGGTTTGTTATGCAAGCAGTGAAGACAGGAAATTGAAATTCACCTCCAGTCATCCGTTAGTTGTACAGGATGTAAAACAAACAGGTTGCAATCAGCGGCTTTCTTTCAACCCCAGAAGGTCAGGTTAACATCAAGCATGCCCAGTGCATCGAGGACGGAGGAAGTGATGTAAAGAGGAGCAATTAAGGGTTTATTTTAGAAAGGAATGCCAAATACAGATTGATATCAGGACCAGAAAAATACTTGTTTCTGATTTAACAGTTATTCCACGAAATCGAGTCGTACATGAGCTGATAGCCGACGAGGTGCGTACCGTAGCACCGAGCTGGCTGTAATCCATGTACGACAAGATTGAGTGGAATAGCTGTTTTATTCTATCCATATTCACTGGATTTTCAGAAACGGAGCATTTTTATTGTTATTTTTTTGCAAATTGGATAAATAAAAACTTTATACAAAACGTCCGACAAAATCATTTCTGCTTAGCATGTAAACGAACCACCGAAATGACAGGAGCAATTTGTGACAAATGCTATAATAATAATTCTTGAAAAATAAAAAAGATACGTTCTTACAATCAAATACTTTTATTCCATATTTTGTTGCTTTTTTTTTTGTATTTTTGGGGGTTTTGTTTTCGAGTAGAGTTTTTATTTCGTCCTCGGTTGGTTCAGTAACACGCTCCGTTCCAAAAGAATGTTTTACTCTACTCATGGTATATGAGCTGATATCCTAGTAGTAGAGAACACGCAATTGCTCATATCAAGTGAATGTGGACAGAATAAATAGAGAATATTACACAGTTGCGTGAAGATATTAAGTTTATCTTCGAGTGGTGAATGTACATTTCACGAGTGAGTGAAGCGAATGAGTGATATATTTTTCAACACGAGAAGATAAACTTCATATCTTTACACAACCGTGTAATGTTCTTTATATTACATGGACACCTCCACAAAAAATACGCAAGTTAATCAAAAGAATTTTAATTTTGAACCAGTTCTCCATTCTGACAACGCGCGTCCAGCCAGCGGGAAAACACTGGGAGTGACATCATCGGAGTGAAACATCAGGAATTATATCACTCAGATCCGCGATGTATTTCGCATGAAAAATGCGAGTTTTTCAATACAAGAAGATAAACTTCATATCTTCAAGCCAACGTGTGATTTTCTTTTTATTATATCGACACGTTCATAAACAAAAAGTACCTAAATTTATCAAAACAATTCATCGATTTCATCACGAGTCACATATAGAGATTTATGTCACGGTTTTGGTTCTCCATGTCCCGCATGGGGCTCGAATGAAAAATATGAGTGGCATATTTCCCAGTAAAACACTCGTGTCTATATAATAAATTATGTCATGCTACAGTATGTTATGCTATATTATATTGTAATGTTATGTAACCATGTTGGAATGTCACCATGACAATGAGTAGAAATAATGGTTTGAATAAAAACAAGGCTTTTATTTACGCATATCCTTTCACATTCCCAAATATAAAGAAGAAAAATGAACAACTTGGATTTACACAGAAAGTTGTTATTAATAGTTCGTTACTGTTATGTAAGTCAGTTATGACTAAGCAAAACATGTAAGTTCGTTATTCTGGCGTACGAGAAAAGTACAAAATGCAGAAATGTTGCAATATTATATTTAACAGTTATTCCACGAAATCGAGTCGTACATGAGCTGAAAGCCGACGAGGCGCGTAGCACCGAGTTGTCTATAATCCATGTACGATGAGATTGAGTGGAAGAACTGTTTTATTCTGTCCACATTCACTGGATGTTGAGAAAGAGTATTTTTATTTTTTGCAAATTCGATAAATAAAAACTTTATACAAAACGTTAGACAAAATAATTTCCGCTTAGAATGTAAACAAACCGGCGAAATGACGGGAGCAATTTGTGAAAAATGCGATAATAATAATTCTTGAAAAATAAAAAAACCTATATATGTTCTTACCATCAATACTTTCATTCCATATTTTGTTGCTTTTTTGCATTATTTGGGGTTTTCTTCTTCTTTAGGTTTTTTGGTGCTTGGCAAATCAACTTAAAGGTGCATTACTGCCACCGACTGGGCTGGAGTGTGGAACAGGAGATATTGTGGAGAAAAACTATATTCTTTTAGCTATTTCTGTTTCTTTTAAATACTTGATAACAATTTTGGGGGTTTTGTTTTTGAGTAGAGTTTTTATTTTGTCCTTGATTGGTTCAGCAACACGCGCCGCCATTTTGTTCTCTTCTGTTCTGTGAACATACATTCTATTTCTCTATGCGCTGTCTTAATATATACTAATTTGTCATGTTCTATTCTGTTCTCTCCTGAGTTATCCTACTCTATCCTATTCTATTCTCGATTTCTATCCATAAAGCATTATACTGTCATTCTTAGTCCTGGGTTATGACTTTAAACTGCAACCGGTGGTGAGTCTCAGGTCCGGGAGGACTTGAGTACTGGGGAAAGTAGAGTTATCCCTTAATCACCATTGCTCCCAGGTCCGCTCTGACTCGGAGTGGTACAGTAGCACCTGCCTGCGTTCCAGCTATGGGTTAAACAGTACATCACCAATAAGGCGCTGGCAGCAGGGCACTTTTCGGTGCAGTGTGGCAGATGAACCCAACAGGGTCAGTGGTACACCTCCAGATGGCATGGGGAAGAGCCACTCAAATGGCCATTGGATGGTATCACTCAGCAAGTCAGTTGTCACTGTGGGGCAGCTTCCATACCCGTCAGGTCTGTGCCACTTTTGTGCACTACTTGGCCTCAGGTCTGGAGGTCCAGAGAGACAACACGATGGGGGCATGACATTGTTTGTCTTATCTTATTGTGCAAGGCACTTCGTTAGGAAAGGAGAATAAGTCTGGTGCGGGCCTCGCATCCCATCTCTGTTTCTGTGCATCCTGATAAAGCAGTCATCATTGCTAGTGATGTACAGCCGATGACTCATGGTATATGAGCTGATAGCCTCATAGTAGAGTAGCCAGTCAGAGTGTGCGATTGCTTGTATCAAGTGAATGTGGATAGAATAAAATAGGATACTTATTTTGAGCAGGAAAAACATTTCTGCTTCATATTCTTCACTTGTATGACATGAATTCCTTTCTGATTTTGGAATGTTGTGTTACATAACACATAATCGTCTGCCATTTTCTGTCATTATTTGCACTGCACTTCATGCAGTTGTGTGTATTGAAGACCTTGGATGAGATGATGACAAGACAACGACGTGATTATTTATTACAGGAATTACAAACCCTGATCTATAACGCACTTTCCTACAGTTGATTAAACCTGGATCAACCTTAAGGCTGTAGAAAGATCACTAGTAGACATTACAGTCCATGCTATTCCATGAAAAACACTTCACCCGTACACGTCCATGAAACGGATCTATACGAGAACGTCAACTCTTGCTCAAATGCGGTTCTGAAAATAAACATTTTGACATTTCAGCGACAGCATGTGCGATTTTGATTGATGGCACTTTACTACATCAAGGCTGGGTTTCCATCCTACAGGCAGCAGCTCAAGCCCACCAGAGGTCAAGTGCTGAATAGTAGAATGTACCAGGCCAAGATAAACTGTCCTTTCCACCATTGGCTTCCACTTTTTAACCAGTCCTGAATTCCTTCCTTCTGATAACCGCTCTCCGAGGAGTTCCCTCCGCAGCCCGAGACAGCCGTGCGCTTATTACCCATCCAAAAAACGAGCTGCGGAATTCCTGAAATACTTCTGCGACGTTGTTTTGCAGCTCGGAGGGAACATAACGATTCAAAACAGCAGAATCAGGTCGATAGGCGAACTTCCATTTTGCTCTGGCTTCGCCTTCCAGTTCCCGCTCGGCATGTTGTAATAAACAGACTCCTATCTGCTGGAGTTAAGAGGGAACTGGGAATCCTCAAATCAAAATGCTATGCAGCTTTTTTTTTCCTTTCCCTAATCGAATGCCTGGTACCAACAGCTCTGTATTTACACAGCCTGAGCTTGGAGCTGCTGTTTTTAGCCGTTTCAAGGTGGTTGGAATAAAAACATGTCGAGTTATCAAAACCTGAGCCAAAGATGGGTTGTTGTTGGTGTGTAAAGCATGAAGGAATCAGTGAAAAATCTAAACCACATGGAAATGAGATAAGGGACACCAAGAGTGTTGCAATTAGGCCGTTATAAATACATTGGTACATATTAAAATATCCATTAAAGCTACACTTGTATCCACAAGTCATGACTTATTATTAACATTATAAATGCTTAAGCAGTGTAGGCTACATTCCAGTAATGACGCCAAAGCTGCAGTCGTGTAGTTACACAGTACCTGGTACCAGCACACACCGGCACGCACTTCCAATGCCGTGATGTCGGAGGCGCTGAAGATAAATCCAAATTATGTGTTTGGTTAAGCACCTGGCAGAGTAACTAATGGACCTCCAGTCAACCTCTCAATAAACTATGGCAGTGTCTTGCTCAGAAAAATGGTCTCATTTGATTAACTGATTATCCTGTTGGTCTGGGTGACCTCCTTCTGTGTGTGTGTGTGTCTGAGAGATTCATTTAGTGTTACCCAGGATGCCCTTTTCAAACCCATTTTTCATTCGCCAAAGTCTAGTTGTGTTCTTGACGTACAGCGCAGCAAAAGGGTTTTCTCTGTTCATAGTAGGAACAAAACAAAAAGCAAAAATTATTTGTTCAAACTCAAGTGTTGACTTGTGCTTGTCTGAACCCCAGCAGTGACAATTTATACCAAATGGCGTCCCAGTTGGAGTGCATGGCCTGGAACCCTGTCAACACGCTGGCATCCGGCATCAAGAGGTACGTGAAAGTGACCCGATATCACAGGAGGAATTCATCCACATGTGGATTAGTGCTTATTTTTCTCCGAGTTCACTTCGGAACAGGAAAGCACGGCTAGGGCGTGCCACTAAACCACATCTCTGATCGTTCACTCACACTGCCGTCGTTCTGAGCTGAAAAAGTGGCTTAATGCTGTAAAGGTAAAAAAAAAAAAACAAAGAAAAATTTTCATCCCTTTTTTAACTTCTGAAATGTTTCAGGAATATAACAGCAGCAGATTATTGCAGCCAGCTGGGCCTACAGTGCCATGTGAAAAAGAAATAATTATAGTCATGTATGTATTAATGAATCGTTTTGCATATTCAACCGTTATGTCGTGACGTGTCAAAGCCAAGTATAGATATACCGAGTAGAATATTATCTATAAGATGTGTATGAAGGATATTAAAAGATCCTCCATTAACTATGCAATCAAAGTTTATTTTATAGAAATGTCATATGGTATATGTAAGGAATAAAACACAAGACCGCATGGCGTTATGGGGGGGAAAAAATCAATGACAGGATGGGAAACTGATGGGAAACTATTTTCCTCTAATGGCATGTCCCAACATCTTTTATTCCTCTCATATCAACAGTACAGTGTAAAAGTCTTGGGCACGCGTAAAGAAATGCTGTCGACCAAAAATGGCTTAAAAATAATGAAATGAAAAGTTTCAACATTAAAAATACTATGAACAGTAAGCAGTAAGCTGTAATAAATGAACAAATACAAAGTCAATATTTGGTGTGAGATGACCCTTTGCTTTAAAAAAAAAAAAAGTCTGAGGTATAATGAGTGGAGTTTGATATGGAAATGAGCCGTAGGTTTTACTGAGCGTCTTCCAGAACCAGCCGCAGTTCTTCTGGACACTTTGACTGTCACACTCGCTTCTTCATTTTGCCCCAAAACCCAGTAACCTTCATTATGTTTTCTTTTTTAATCTGAAAAGTGCTCTCTTATGGAATATACTGCTCAGATACAAACTTTTTTTCTTTCTGTAACATTTAATTTTGTGCTGGAAAACGAATGAACGTTTGGACTCTAATGTTTTTGTACTGACTCGATAATGTAGAAGTCATAGAATATAAATCTATAACAAAGTTTGTATAAAAAAACATGTTTCCTAAGACTTTTTTTGCACAGTACTGTAATATCATACTTTTATAGTAACATTTAATGTTATGAAATGCCAACGAAACAAGTTATTACTTACATTCTAGCAGCTATAAACAGTCATCCCCTCATCAAGCTTGCTTTTTTCTGTCTTAAAGTTAAGTTTAAAAATTTAACAAAACTAAAAAGATTACGACTTTCCTAACTCTGACCCTGGAGACTTCTTCTAAAGTGTTAACAAACCATCTCATGGAAGACATCATAATATTTAACAGTTATTCCACGAAATCGAGTCGTACATGAGCTGATAGCCGACGAGGCGCGTAGCACCGAGTTGTCTATAAGCCATGTACGACGAGATTGAGTGGAATAACTGTTTTATTCGATCTACATTCACTGGATTTTGAGAAACAGAGCATTTTTATTTTTATTTTTATCAAATTCGATAAATAAAAACTTTATACAAAACGTCTGACAGAATAATTTCCGCTTAGAATGTAAACAAACCGGCAAAATGACGGGAGCAATTTGTAAAAAATGCGATAATAATAATAATAATAATTCTTGAAAAATAAAAAAGATACGTTCTTACCATCAAATACTTTCATTCCATATTTCGTTGCCTTTTTTTCTGTATTTTTGTTTTCAAGTCGAGTTTTTATTTTATCTTTGGTTGGTTCAGCAACACGCTCCGCCATTTTCTTCTTCTCCATCTTTAGGGTTTTTTGGCGGTTGGTAAACCAACTTAAAGGTGCAGTTCCAGCCCAGTCAGTGGTGCATACTTGATAACAAAGTGATATATCTGACTTGATGCGCGCCGCCATTTTGTTTTTCTCTACTCAAGGTATATGAGCTGATAGCCTAGTAGTAGAGTAACCAATCAGAGCATGCGCTTGCTCATATCCAGTGAATGCGGATAGAATAACAACAATGATATCTTTTAAAATCTTTATTTTGAGCATCCACCATACAAGTAAGTCTCTGTGTAAAGTGTTATTTTATAACTGATAACATTACAATGAGTGCGTTAATATAAAGCTGTGATTTGCAGCCAGGATGACTGTTTGAGCTGATGGTATCGAAAATTAATCTACACCTTCAGAAAAGAAGATACAATTACATCCTGGGAACGTCCAAGGAATGTCAAAGTGCAAGATACTAAACTGGTTAAACAAACTTTTTGGTCCAAAAAAAAAAAAGCATCTCTGTGCACCATTCTTTCATGGCAAAACTCCATGCTCTTGGTTAGTGTGTGTGTGTGTATGTGCACTCTGTTTTGTCTGGACAGAGAGCGATATCCGGCCATATATTTCCCCCGTGGCACCGTAGCCTTGAGCGAGCCGAGAGCCGGCCCATAGGGAGGAAGGGAGCGCACTGGGGGAGTAGTGGAAGTGCATCGCTGCACAATAGGACGGCCTATCCTCCTGTGGGACGCAGCCGAGTATCCACAGCCCCCATCCTTCCAGGAGTAAAAAAAAAAAAAAAAAATTAAAATTAAATAAAAAAATCAGACACCCCAGTGTCTCCCCTGAGGATTGATACACAAGTGCTCTTGGTGCTGTTCTATCCAAAGATGATCTCAGACTATATCCATCCATCCAGCTGATCTGTTCATCCCTGGAAAAGCTTCACTTAGACATAGACATACAGGCAGGGTGCTCTGCTCGCGGCTGGAGCCCGTGAACGAATGAACTGTGAGAAGATTTATCACAGGATGCTGTTTTGTACTGTCCTTCAGTCTGGCTGGCTTTGCATACAGACAGACAAAGAGAGCTTTATAGTTACCGTATCACCCTCACTAAGTCAGGATGTGGACGTCTTTTAATAACTTTGGCTTGTGCAAAAAACAAAAGTAAGAAAAATTAGCTCCTTTTCACATCTACTGCTATGTTATCTCAAGATAACAGTGAAAGGAAATGCTTGTTCCGACTGTAAGACGAATCACAGGTTGAAATTAATTTGCTTATATGTTATCATTTCTATAATAACATCTTACACATAGAACTGGACATCAGGCTCCGCATTAAAGGGATTAAAACATTGCTACGGTGACGTTTCCTGTAAGGAAATGTTTAACATTTAACATATCGGTAACATTTTTACCATTTTCTTTGCCTTGTTCTATTCAAGACAGGCTGGGGAAGAAGCGAGTGCTCATTGCTGCTATAGCATAAGTGATTATAGCAACGTATTAATAACAAACTTGTTTCACAGATGCTCCATAACATTAAATGTTACTATAAATGAATAAAAAGTCGTATACTTTTAATATATACTCACCGGCCACTTTATTAGGAATACCCATCCACATGCTGTCTTCTGCAGTTCTCTAATCAGCCGATCCCTTGATTCATAAAATCATGCAGATACAAATCAAGAGCTTCAGTTCATGTTCACAACGTTCAAACATCAGAATGGGAAAAATTGCGATCTCAAAGTGTGACTTCCTTTCACTGTGGCATGGGTGTTGGTTTGAGCCAGATGGACTGGTTTGAGCATTTGAGAAACTGCTCCTGATCTCCTGGGGTTTACACACACAACAGTCTCTAGAGTTTACACAGAATGGTGCGAAAAACAAAAAAAACATCGAGTGAGTGAGTAGGCGACAGTTCTGTGGGTGGAAACAAACGCCTTGTTGATAAGGTCAGAGGAAAATGGACAGATTGGTTCGAGCTTTTGTGCCAAGAAGGATATAATAACTCATAGCAACTCTTTACAACCGTGGTGAGCAGAAAAGTACACTGAAAAAAGTAACCTATAGAATTTACCCAATAAATCTGAGGTAACAATTTGCATCGACTTGTTTGGGGTAGATTTAATTCCATATATTGAGTATAAAATAACTGAAATAAAAAGCTATGAAATACTTAAATAAATTGGGTAAAATTTACCTCACATTTATGTATCTATTCAACAGCTACTTTCTCATTGAAACTGGGTAAAATTATCTCTTGTTTGCTAGTAGGTAATACCTGATAGTTACTAATCAAAGGTAATTAATATCAGTTAGTAACCATTACTTATTCGGAGAAGGTAAGATGTACCCCCCAAAAAAAGACTTACAGATGGTTCAATGTTTTTAATCCATAAAATCATCAAAAAAAAACCAAACACAGAATAAAGTGCAGTACAACAGCTTCACACAACATTTCAAGTAATGAACCTGTTTTATAACTCACTAACTAACAGCGTCAAATGTTGTTTCTGGATAATTGGCTAATGCAAACAACACTTTCAGCCGGAGAGAGGAAGATGGCAGTCCGAGAGTTCCCTGTCCCGCTCACTCAAACGCACGGTCTGACGCATGCGCAATTTGGAGCACAGGACTCACGGCTTTGGGGTATATTTTACCGTATTTTTCCATGTAACGGCTGTTACTCTTAACGAATAGGTAGCATATGTATAATTTACCCATTACTTTATAATTCCTTGGCTGACTGCAATAATCGAGTAAATTTTATATGGTTTGCATAGATTATATTTACCACTCTCCAAAATCACTTCTTACAGTGCATCTCAGCATGCAACAGCAGAAAAGCCCATTGGGTTCCAGTCCTGCCAGTCAAGAACAGGAATCTTCGAATCAAGAACAAGTTCCTATTAAAGTGGCTGATGAGTGTAAATTTTATTAGTGTTGGCAAACTGTTGTAGCATAAGAGGAATAAATAACATCCTCTATAACCGGATGCGCCAAAGTGTTTTATTCTTTGCATATTTAGGCGGTCAGAGAAAGAAAAATAAAACGCAGCTGCTACAGCTGGAGAAAAAGAAAAGAAAAAGCAATCGCCTCACAGCAAGAAGGTTCTGGGTTCGAGCCCAGCGGCCGACACACGGCCTTTCTGTGTGGAGTTTGCATGTTCTCCCCGTGTCTGCGTGGGTTTCCTCCGGGTGCTCTGGTTTCCCCCACAGTCCAAAGACATGCAGTTAGGTTAACATGGGGCGGCCTTGGGCTGAAGTGCCGTTGAGCAAGGTACCTGACCCTTAACTGCTCCCTGGGTGCTGTAGCATAGCTGCCCACTGCTCTGTGTGTGTGCGTGTGTTCACTGCTTCAGATGGGTTAAATGCAGAGGATGAATTTCACTGTGCTTGAGTGTACATGTGACAAATAAAGGCTTCTTTTTCTTCTTAATTATGCCACAATACTATGGAATATGAATTTGCTGCGGGGCAGCATGGTGATGTAGCGGTTAGCACTGTAGCCTCACAGCAAGAAGGTCCTGGATTCGAGCCCAGCGGCTCACAAGGGCCTTTCTGTGTGGAGTTTGCATGTTCTCCCCATGCAAAGCCATCTAGATGATTCTAGAGCACACAAACTGTCCAGTGTGGACATACTACGAAATATGAACAATGTGGTACAGTAATTAACGGTTATTCCACAAAATCGAGTCGTACATGAGCTGATAGCCGACGAGGCACATAGCACCGAGTCGGCTATAAGCCATGTACGACGAGATTGAGTGGAATAACTGTTTTATTCTATCCACATTCACTGGATTTTGAGAAACAGAGCATTTTTATTTTTATTTTTACTTTTTGCAAATTCGATAAATAAAAACTTTATACAAAACGTCCGACAAAATAATTTCCGCTTAGAATGTAAACAAACCGGCGAAATGACAGGAGCAATCTGTGAAAAATGTGATAATAATAATTCTTGAAAAATAAAAAAAGATATGTTCTTACCATCGAATACTTTTATTCCATATTTTGTTGCTTTTTTTTGTATTTTTTTTGGTTTTCTTCTTCTTCTTCTTCTTCTTTAGGGTTTGTTTGGCGGTTGGCAAACCAACTTAAAGGTGCATTACCGCCACCGACTGGGCTGGAGTTTGGAACAGGAGATATCGCGGAAGAAAAACTATATTCCTTTAGCCATTTCTGTTTCTTTTAAATACTTGATAATTTGGGGGGTTTTGTTGTCAAGTAGAGTTTTTATTTCGTCCTTGGTTGGTTCAGCAACACGCTGTGCCATTTTGTTTTTCTCTACTCATGGTATATGAGCTGATATCCTAGTAGAAGAGTAGCCAATCAGAGCACACGATTGCTCATATCCGGTGAATGTGGATAGAATAAAAAGCAGATAGATGATTAATTGTAGTTGCCAAACAGATAGAGTAAGAACAAGTATGACTCTTGTTAGAAATCTACCCCATTATGCACCACAAAGTGGCAATAACGAACATGGCGAAGAGTAAGTAAGTATACATGCAAAGTATAAAATGATTATATACATCGGAATCCATTTAAAAGTCACCTTTATGTGCTGTTCTGTATTACTACAGAGCAAATACTTTAAAGTATTTGGTTATACTATGCGGTTTGAGACTATGCAGCTTATAAATTGTTAGTTGGGAAATGTCTAGGGTGAAACAGAGGAAACTTGTGCAAATCCAGGGTCAGAGAAAAGGCCAGTGTACTTCGGGTTCAGGTATAAATTCAAGAGAAAGAGAAAGAGAGAGGCCCTGCATTCCCCATCCGTCTGTCTAAGCAGCCCTACCTTGGATTGTTGAGGTGAATATATTGCACTTCGGAGCACAGAGCAATTTGCCCTGATGTCAAGATAAGTTATAGAGATGAGCCTCAATGTTTTATAGCCAGTCTTGCCCTATATATGTTACCTAAACCCCACACACTAAAGCACAAGGAGCAGTAAGAATGCATGCTATTCACACAAGGGAAGAAAAAAAAAGACTTGGTGTTTAAAGCATTTTGACATGTGACAGTCATCGTTCTTGTTGTTGTTGTTTTTTCATGTGGTGAATGGTGGCATGTTGGTGTTTTGCTTTTCAGCACATTCTACATGCCATACAGTAAATCCACAACATGGATCAGCTGCTGATAAAATCCTGGAGGTTTTGCAGATTGTGTTCACGTGTCGTAACCACAAGAAAATAGCAGATCATAGGCATCATTCAATGACTAGACAGCAGAATAGTTCATAATAACAACGTTTGTTTTTGTTAACGTTTCTCACTTTATTGACCGAACCAGAGTTCATCATCAGTAAGTAAGAAAGCGAGTGAGCCAATTTTATTTATAGAGCACATTTAAAACCATGTCTATATATGGTTGACCAAAGTGCTGTAAAAATACAGTATATTAAAAAAAAAAAGGTGGGGATTAATATATTCCTGGGATCCTGATCATCTTTTCCTTATTGTTTCTGTAAATTTACTGGATATACCGTACATTTTTATTCTATCCACATTCACTGGATATGAGCAATCGCGCGCTCTGATTGGCTACTCTACAACTAGGATGTCAAGTCAAGTCAAGTTTATTTGTATAGCGCTTTTAACAATAAACATTGTCGCAAAGCAGCTTTACAGAATTTGAACAACTTAAAATATGAGCTAATTTGATCCCTAATCTATCCCCAATGAGCAAGCCTGCAGCAAGGAAAAACTCCCTCAGACGACATGAGGAAGAAACCTCGAGAGGAACCAGACTCAAAAGGGAACCCATCCTCATTTGGGCAACAACAGACAGCCTGACTATAACATTAACAGTCCTAACATAAAGTCAGCTTCGTTGATGCTATAAACCCCCACCGACGGAAACCCGAGCGCAAAACCGTTCACAACAACCGCAGTCCCCAAGTCAGCAAGTCAACTGCAGTCCTAAAGTCAGCAAGTCAACTGCAGTCCCCAGCCACAAAAGCACCACTGCAAGAGTCCAGAGCGTCCTCCAGGGGCGACCCCCAACTGTCCACATGGGGCCGCTCTCCACAGGAGCGATGCGATGAGACTCCAACCAGACACAGGGCACCAGGATGGATCAGGCAGGTCTGAGGAGCAGAAGAGGCCAGCATCTCGATCCCAGGACATGCAAACTCCACACAGAAAGGCCCTCGCCGGCCACGGGGCTCGAACCCGGACCTTCTTGCTGTGAGGCGACAGCGCTAACCACTACACCACCGTGCCGCCCCAAAAAAGAGAGATTATATATCTCAATACACATATATGAAGCAACATATAAAGATTATACATATATGCTTGGACATGCATTTGTGAAAAACATTATTTTATTTGAGATCAACTTCCTTTACTTGTCAGGTGCAAAGAATGTCTCGGCTAATTGGGTTAAAATAGTGTACATGAATTTTTGTTGTTGCTGTTGAACTATGTCTGAATAAAATCGAGAGAAATGTTAAATCAATAGTGCGGTTTCTAAGAGTTGAGAATTTCTCATGAGCAAAGTATTGTGTGTCTCCTCCTCATCACACAGTCATACAGCTGGTTATGAGAGCGACCCGAGCACGCCCATGGTGTACAGCTGCAGCACCCAATACCGAATACACACCCATGGAGTCTTCAGAGGCATTCAGGTCAGTACACACACACACAGACACACACTACAGTACAAATAAAGCACAATGCAGTCTTAATCATACCATTACAGGCCCAGTCAACTGATAATGTAATTGTTTCCAGAGCGATATCATTATATTCATAGAAAAACACATTTGGATACATTATACAGATTTTTAAAAAATGCTTGCCAAATTTCCCTAATGTCTAAAGTGTTAATATATAGTATTAACAAACATTATTCTAAGGATTATTCATTAATTAAGCTAATTATGTTAGCTGGTGTGTGTGTGTGTGTGTGTTTGTTGCCCTGCAATGTCACCTGGCTATAAACTGAGCTGGCAAGACTTCGTTTTGTGCTGATCACTCACACGTATATTTCAGTCCAATATCATTCAGAGCAAACTGGAATACATTGGGATTTTCCCCCATTTGCTAATACAAGGCCAAGGTCAGGGCAAGGCGCAAACACACGCACACACAAACTCGTGCTTGTGCACACTGTGCATACACACCCGTCCTCTGAAACTCCCCATGGTTCCTCCACAATCGTAACCCCACTGCAAAAGAGCACGCTTAAAAAGGTGACGAGTGATAAAGCAGACCCGAATGAACAAGTAAGTGAAATGAACAGCAAATAAATAACAATAAAGCCAGGAAGAATGGCTCTGACGCAATTTGAGAGGAAGCAGGAGGCTGCCAGAACATTTGAGACACTTGAAAGGCATTTTTGGATGAGAGAAGAGAAAAGGAATTAAAAAAAGCTCCATTAGAAACAAAGCTACGGTTTCCATTTGCAACCACATGCTAATAAATCATTAAGTCTTAATTAATGTCTGTCAGCAGTCTTAAAGCAGTGCGAGCAGAGATTCTCCAGAGCTAGCTCTTCATTGAGAAGACTGTTTAAAATAATAGCAAAAAAAAAAGAAAACCCTCTCCTGAGTGTTTTAGAAAGCATTAGGCAGTGCAGTGAGAAGTTTAAGTATACCGTTTGCTGGAGGAGATATGTCATGCGAATTAATTAAAAAAAAAAAGATTATTCCATCCACATTCACTGGATATGAGCAGTCGTGTGCTCTGATTGGCTACTCTACTACTAGGATATCAGCTCATATACCATGAGTAAAGAAAAACAAAATGGCAGAGCGTGTTGTTGAACCAACCGAGCATGAAATAAAAACTCAACTCGAAAACAAAACCCCAAAAATACAAAAAAAAGGCAACAAAATATGGAATGAAAGTACAGTATTTGATTTTAAGAATGTATCTTTTTTTACTTCTTCAAGAATTATTATTATTATTATTACTATGATAGCATTTTTCACAAATTGCTCCTGTCATTTCGCCGGTTTGTTTACATTCTAAGCAGAAATGATTTTGTCGGACATTTTGTATAAAGTTTTTATTTATCGAATTTGCAAAAAGTAAAAATAAAAATGCTCTGCTTCTCAAAATCCAGTGAATGTGGATAGAATAAAACAGTTATTCCACTCAATCTCGTCGTACACGGCTTAGAGCCGACTCAGGCCCTGTCCACACGGCAACGGATTCAGGTGAATCTGATAAAATTGTTTATCGTTTCGGCCTGGCGTCCACACGGCACTGGCGTTTTGGGTGCCCCAAAACGAAATCTTTTGAGAACGGGTTCCAGAGTAAAAAAATCTGGCAACGGCGCCGTTGCGAAGTTGTCTGGATGAGTAGAACGGATTTGTTTACGATGATGTCACAACCACATGACTGTCAGTGCTTCACGCCGGGTAGAAGTGTAACGAACTCGATGCGAGTTGTCAACAAATCCTATAACTTGGTTCATGAAACGCGCTTACAAAATATTTTCACTGTGAATATTTATTGTGTAATGGTGCAAAGTGAGAGAGAGAGAGAGAGAGAGAGAGAATAGCCCTTAGGGCAGAGTCTTTAGTCCAAACAATGCGGAAGCAGTACCAAACCGCGCACCGCCCGTGCGCTTTCCAAAAACAAAAACAATCCCGCCAGCAAACATAGGGAAAAAAAAGGAGCGCTCTCACCTCTTCAGATGTTGGTTTAAGTCTGACAATACATTCCTCAAAAAGGGCGTAGAAGAACAAAGTAATCCATCAACGTGTAGCATTCAATTTATTCCGGACCATTAAAGAATTCTGGAGGATATCAGAATGTTGGCGTACCGGCTTCCATCTACCCCCATTCATTCCTCTTTCCGCATCTTTTGTTTTACGCTACTGATTAATAATCAAAACTTTATGTGGCTGATGCTACAGAAGAAAGGGTTTATGCGCATGCGTCTACTTCTTCTATTGTTCTGGTGTCTCCGATGGGACCGTCTTACAGCGCACGTAGTGGTGTGGCATGTGTATTGCATCGTTTTCAGCATGCGTTGCGTTGCCATATGTACCTGAAATTTTACTGATCCATTGCCCATGTGGACGCGATATTTAAAAAAAAAAATCTCGTTGCTGTTGTCGTGTGGATGTAGCCTCAGTACTACGTGCCTCGCTGGCTATCAGCTCATGTACGACTCGATTTTGTGGAATAACTGTTAAATATAGAACAGGGTGTATAAGCATGTACTTGACTGACCTTAATATACACGCTATAAGAACAGCACACGAGCACAATAGCCATGTTGGTGACCGTGGCATAGCGTGTTATCAGTCCCATGGGGTCAAGAGATGAGTCTGGCAATGCAGCCTTAAAACACTTTAGTAATTTACTTATCAATAACATTTACCACACATTCATTACCAAACCAGCGTATAGAAAAACACCATTATGCTAAGTGCTAGCTAATTAAGAGCAGATGGGCCCTAAGGGTGAGAAAATGAGGGGTGGAGGAGAGCAGCCATGGGATAAGGTCGGCCTAACATCCGTGACTAACAGCTCCCATTTGGCGGCTAAATCGGTGGGCATGGGTGAGTCCCAGTGATCATTTCACAGCTAATTCTGCAATAATGAGCTCTTGATGAGCAAGCTATTTTGGTCAGGGCGAAGAAACACAACAACGATGTGATGTGATCATGTCTTTTATTTTCTTCCAGCTCACCTGAGTCCTGATGAGCAGCAGCACTTTCACACCTTAACGACAGCCATGAGTCGTTTCAGAATAAACCTTGAAACTGTTCTTCTCAGTTGATTGTGTGTAATCTTTTGCTGTAGGATGTCAGAAGGGTCCCTGGCATCACTCCAGCCATCGTGCGCTCCGAGACTAACGAGAAGCGGCCGTTCATGTGCGCCTATCCGGGATGCAACAAGCGCTACTTCAAACTCTCTCACCTCCAGATGCACAGTCGCAAACATACAGGTACCGAGAGCTTCCGAGAAAGACACATACGTGGTTCTCCAGAGCACAGGTTCTCAACGTTTTTCAGTCAGGAGCCACTTTATTTGGAAAAAAAAAAACAAGCTGCTGAAAAATTAGGCACAGTATTGATAATGTATAGAGTAACACTTTGGATTTATTCGAGCTGGAGTTTTTTCATTTCTGAAATTTCCACCCATTTTCATTCAAATTCTCATTAGATTTTTGTTGAGATCATTATTAATTAATGGTAGGTGGTGATTTACACCGCAAAAAGTAGAAAATCCCACACCCCTGGGGATCACCAAACGCTGCTTTGAGAAGCATGGATCTAGACAACACTCATTAGCACAGAAAGAACATTCCGTGTATCTCCAGTATAGATTGATATTTTCCTGTACTGTGTAATTTTGTGTTTTCCCTGCAGATAAACACCAGATCAAATTCTTCCAAGTTCTGGTTTTGTTCCAACTCCAAGCCTGAGTCATATAATCAAGACCAATGTAATGCTGATTAACCGCAGATTTAGAAACAGAGCCAAAATTTCGGACTGCCTGTGTGCTTTTTAGACTATTTAACCGCTGCACAGTGTACTGATGCTTTTGATTCAGTAAGAATTTTGCTGTTTGTGTTGTCATAACATACAGTACTGTGCAAAAGTCTTAGGCACCCTATAGTTTTTTTCCCCCATACCAACTTTCTTATAGATTTCTATTTTATGACTTCTACATTAGGGCGGCACGGTGGTGTAGTGGTTAACGCTGTCGCCTCACAGCAAGAAAGTCCGGGTTCGAGCCCCGGGGCCGGCGAGGGCCTTTCTGTGCGGAGTTTGCATGTTCTCCCCGTGTCCGCGTGGGTTTCCTCCGGGTGCTCCGGTTTCCCCCACAGTCCAAAGACATGCAGGTTAGGTTAACTGGTGACTCTAAATTGAGCGTAGGTGTGAATGTGAGTGTGAATGGTTGTCTGTGTCTATGTGTCAGCCCTGTGATGACCTGGCGACTTGTCCAGGGTGTACCCCGCCTTTCGCCCGTAGTCAGCTGGGATAGGCTCCAGCTTGCCTGCGACCCTGTAGAACAGGATAAAGCGGCTACAGATAATGAGATGAGATGAGACTTCTACATTATCAAATCAGGACAAAAACATTAGAGTTCCAAACGTTCGTTCGTTTTCCAGCACAAAATTAAATGTTACAGAAAAAAAAATGTTTGTATCTGAGCAGCATATTACATAAGAGAGCACTTTTCAGATTAAAAAAGAAAATATAATGAAGGCTGCTGGGTTTTGGTGCAAAATGAAGAAGCGAGTGTGACAGTCAAAGTGTCCAGAAGAACTGGGGCTGGTTCTGGAAGACGCTCAGTAAAACCTACAGCTCGTTTCTGCATAAAACTGCACTCATTGTACCTGAGACTACTTTTTTTTTTAAAGCAAAGGGTCGTCTCACACCAAATTGACTTTGTTTCATTTATTACTGCTTACTGTTTATTGTATTTTTTGAATGTTGAAACATTTCATTCCATTTCATTATTTTTTAAGCAATTTTTGGTCTACAGCATTTCTTAATATGTGTCTAAGACTTTTGGACAGTACTGTAAATTATTTGTGAATCTGACAAACGATTAGGAATATAAACTATTTAAAAAAAAGCACAATGATTTTTAGTTTACACATGTAGAACAAATTAATATGCTTTTATTAGATTCCTGATATTTCTAGCCACATTCACTGGATATGAGCAATCGCATGCTCTGATTGGCTGCGGAGCGTGTTGCTGAACCAACCAAGGACGAAACAAAAACTCTACTTGAAAGCAACACCCCCAAAAATACAAAAGAAAGCAACAAAATATGGAATAAAAGCGTTTGATGGTAAGAACATACCTTTTTTATTTTTCAAGAATTATTATAATCACATTTTTCACAAATTGCTCCTGTCATTTTGCCGGTTTGTTTACATTCTCAGCAGAAATGATTTTGTCGGACATTTTGTATATAGTTTTTATTGATCGAATTTGCAAAAAATAAAAATAAAAATGCTCTGTTTCTCCAAATCCAGTGAATGTGGATAGAATAAAACAGTTACTCCACTCAATCTCGTCGTACATGGATTATAGACAACTTGGTGCGACGCACCTCATTGGCTATCAACTCATGTACGACTTGATGTCGTGGAGTAACTGTTAAATATATGAGCGGCTGATTTAACAGCCGTTTTAGTCAGTTAATATCATCCATCCATTATCTATACCATTTATCTGTCAGGGTCATGGGAGAAGCTGGCGTCAATCCCAGTTGACTTTGGGTGAGAGGTGGGGTTCACCCTGGGCAGGTCGCTAATCTATCGCAAGGCTCACATTTTTTCATCTTTCAACGGTTCTTTTTTCCTGTTAATTTTGCTAACCCTAGTATGAGCTAATGTGATGTTTACTATATTGTTTGTTCAGAAGGTAATCTTTTATATGTAATCTTTTCTATATTACAGGCATTTAGCAGACACTCTTATCCAGAGTGACATACTACATACCTAGAGCAGCCTTGGGAGCAGTTGGGGGTTAGGCGCCTTGCTCAAGGCACTTCATCCCTTCCTGCTGGTCTAGGGAATTGAACCAGTGACCTTTTGGTTCCAAAGCTACTTCTCTAACCATTAGACCATAACTTCCATTGTGTACACAGAGACTTGGACGGTGGACGCTCCATATGAACAGTTGTTTTTTTTTACCCCCCAAAAAACATGAAATCATTGATATGATTCCACAATATTACATTTTTGATTAAACTACCCTATATGGCCAAACGTATTTGGACACCTGACCATTACACGCCTGTGCTTTTTGAATACTGCATTCCAGATGTTGCCCCTAAAAAAATGCCAATGCCAGTAGTTGTTAGTGTTGACAAATTGCGTTGGTATACAACCAATAAAATACTTTGGGATGTTCTGTTATTGGGAAAATAATCAATTTTGGGATGGTAAGAGTAACTCTGCTTTGTGTCAGGCCACATTACAGTACCTCACTGATTATTATTTTCCTTTCCCAGCACATCCTAAGTGTTTTATTCTTTCCATAAAACCAGCCAATCGAGCAAAGTCACTGTGACCGTTCCAGTCGTTGGAATAAATGAAGTTGGTGATAAATAAAGTAATGATTGTACTTTATCCTCTAAAGAATGCGTCTTGTTTTTAAAAGTGAACTGAAAGAGCAAATTGATTGCGTTGTAGGTGAAAAGCCGTACCAGTGTGACTTCACAGACTGTGGCCGGAGATTTTCCCGGTCAGACCAGCTGAAGAGACATCAGAGGAGACACACAGGTTTGCTTCATCCATCTTCATCTGTCCTGTCGTCTCTTTCCCTTTCCTTCTGCCTTTCGATTTGCTCTTTACACCAGAGAAGAAATGCTAGCCAGGACAATCCTTATGGATCAAGCCACAGATTAAAACTCTGTGATAAGCAGCTTATATTTTATTTTCACAATGACTCATTCCTTATGGCACTTGTGTATATTACGTGTAAGCCATTAATGCTAATATAAATGACCCTTTGCTAGCAAAAGTACATCGAAGCTGCATAATATAGTCTAACGTGGTGATATAACACAGTCGGTTGTCAGCATGAATGTTTAGAAATGTGTCATAACGTGTGAGAAAGTCTGTGAGAAAGTGTCAGAGCTGAAGATGGCAACATTTTCTTGATTCACTGCCTGTTGCAGATGTATTGCTACTAGCAGGACACGCTCTCACTTCATCCATCCAGTGTTAGAGAAGAGAGATGTAACGCTTCTCTTCTAATCTTCTTCCTCTGAGAAGGGATTCCCTCCTGGCCTCTACTGTAGCCTATACTCTTTCTCTCTTTGTGTGCTTGTGTGTGTGTGTGTGTCTGTATATGTGTGTGTATGCATGTAGGCGTTAAACCTTTCCAGTGTGAGACATGTCAGAGAAAGTTCTCACGGTCAGACCATCTTAAGACCCACACCCGGACTCATACAGGTAAAACAAGTGCGTAAAACTTTTATTTTTTCACATCTTTTTCCTCTCTTTTCAATTATCTAAGAGGTCATACATTTTATTTAAATATTTTATCCATAGATTTTATTTAGTCAATGAAATCCATTTTTAAAAATAAATTATTTAACGTTTGCTTTTCGAAATCATGACCTCCTTAAAGCCACCCTTAACGTCATAAAATCTGTTTGGAAAGTGTGAAGTTTCAAGTTAATATAGAACACTGAAAAGGCGTGTGTTACTGCATCACCAGAGCCAATCAAGTTGCATTATGCAAATACAAGCCAGGCAACATCGATATCAATTGGGAAGAGGTAGACACAGTGCCCTCCACAATTATTGGCACCCCTCCCTTGTAAAGTTTCGTAAAAAGGGTTAGAAAAAAATCCACCTGTTGGTGAAGTCGCGTCATCTCACACTGAAAAAATGAGAAAAATCCAACATTTAATTGAAATGAATTTATTCAGACAAAAACAAATCCCTCAACATGAAATAATTATTTTTCAACAAAAGCACTCTGCCACTATTATTGTCACCCCTGAATTTAATACTTTGTACACCCTCGCTTTGAGAGTAAAACAGCACTGAGTCTCTCCTATAACATTTGATAAGGCTGGAGATACAGAGCAGGGCATCGGAGACCGTTCCTCTTTACACAATCTGTCCAGATCATCCAGGGTCCGAGGCCCTCTCATGTGCTCTCTCCTCTTCAGCTCAGGCACAGGTTTTCACTCGGGTTCAGGTCAGGGGACTGAGATGGCCAGGGCAGAAGCTTGATTCTGTGATCAGTGAGCCATTTTTGTGTTGATTTGGACATCGGATCATTGTCCTGCTGGAAGATCCAATGACGACCCAGTTTTAGTTTCCTGACAGAGAAGCCAGATTCTGATTTAAAATGTCCTGGTATTTCATGCAGTCCATGATGCCATGGACCCTCACAAGGTTTCCAGGGTCTTTGGAGGAAAAACAGCCCCAAAACATCACAGAACCTCCACCATATTTTACAGTTGGGATCGGGTTCTTTTCATTATAGCCATCCTTCATTTTACACCAAACCCACTGCGAGTGTTTTTTGCCAAAAAGCTCCATTTTTGTTCCATCAGACCAGAGAACACAGTTCCAGTCAAAGTTGTAGTAGTGTTTCGCAAACTTCAGGTGCTTACATTTGTGGTTAACTGACAGAAATGGCTTTTTCTCAGTCATGTCTTCCAAATAACCTGTTGGCATGGAGGTGGAGTCTGATGGTGGTTTTGGAGACTTGGAAACCCCAAGATTTTACTTTTTCTTGTAATTCACCAACAGTCATCCTTGGGGATTTTTTTTTTGCCTCGCTTACCCTCCTCTTCCCTGTACAAGGTGAATAACTTTTTTTTTTTATAACCATTCCCTGACTTATTAAGGTCAACACACTTCTCCCTCATTTGTTTTGCGTGTTCTCTTACCTTTCCCATGTTGATGGATGACTAAAAAAAACCCTGTGTCCGAAATCGCTCCCTACTCACTGTATAGGGCACTATAGAGTGAGGACGCCATTTTGTAGTGTTGTCTGAAACCTTAGTGAGGATTATTTACACCCTATATAGTGCACTCAAAGTATCCCACAATGCACCACGAAAAGTAGTGTACAACGATGGTCGCTAACCAAAGCAATATATCCCATCATGCATTGCGGGCGCACTGAAAGAAATCAAATTAAAAGTCTCAAATTTGAGTTAATAAAAGGCAGCGGCAAAGAAGAAAGAAAGTATTCGGCCTGGATTTAAAAAAACTGAAAGCTGCAGGTACTTTGTATTGATTAATGTGGGAAATACGCTCATTTTACAAAAATACATGCGTGTATTTATTATTTTGAAAACCCACCAGCCGACTGATCTGGCACATTTTAATTGTGCGACAGTAATGACGTAAATACCAGCGCGACGGACTAGTGTCCGAAAGCGTTTTTTCATTTTACCAATGAGCTCACTACATAGTCCTCTATATAGTAATTCCCTATATAGGGAGTAGTGAACGAGTGAGGGATTTCGGACACAGGGTAAGGGAATTAGGCCTCTGTGTCACCTCATATTTGTTCCCCAGTTAATCACAAAGTCATGGATTACAGCTTGAAAGTTCCTACACATTCCAGTCAACTCAAAAATACTGTACAAATTAAAAGGGAAACATGCTTCAGTTACAGCGTGTTCACCATAATTTCCAGGGGTGCCAATAATAGTGTCAGGCATTGTACAGTATGTGTCAGGTTGATTGAGGTTTCTATTTGCATATTCATTGGAATTGGATTTTATTTACAATTCATAATTCCAAACAGCTGAATTTTCGAAAACGTTTTGAGGGTGACTTTAAGATTTTCCTTAGCAAAACCATCTTCCTTGATCTCTGATTTAAGCTCTTCCTCTGATCTAAACTGCTGTTCTCTTTTCCCTCAGGTGAGAAGCCTTTTAATTGCAGGTGGCCAAACTGCCAGAAGAAGTTTGCCCGATCTGACGAGTTAGTCCGGCACCACAATATGCACCAGAGGAACCTGACCAAACTTCAGCTGGCCATCTAAAGACCTTGCTGTCACGAAAGCTGCTTCTGCTGTCAGATATATTCCAGTCCTGCAGGTCTTGGCTCTGCATGTTTGGCTCGAAAACAGCTCATGACGGCCGTGGTATTTAGTTGATGAGTTGAAAAAATATAATAAACGGCTGTGTTTGCAGCCTGCGGTGTCTCTATGACTGGAGATTGAACTTTGCGCAGTTCTAGGATTTACTTCACCTGCCCAACGTGTTATATTCAAAAGTAACTTGTTCACTTGTGTAGTATTTGACACATGATAAGATTGCCATTTAGATGATTCAGGTCTCAAGAACACTGTTGCTAGGTGACAGGGAAATATGGCAAGCGAGCATAAAGCCAGCTAATGACTCAGGCTATGATTTAGCTAGCTGGCATGAAGCCGTTAGGTTTTTTCGAAAGGTTGAAAATGCACAGTGAGAGCAGAACCAAGATAAAAATGTCTGAAATATAAACATTTTCCTCAGAAATGTTGGTAATTTATTATGAAAAGATTCGCTGTATAAAAATTACAACGATTACGCAAAGAATTTACAGCATACAAAACTTCCATGGATTCCACCATGCTGAGGAATGTGAACAAGGATGGACGAATCATAAATCTGTTAGCTTAGCATACTGGGCAAATGTCTCATGATGAAGTTGCCCCCCTCCAAAAAAAAAAAAAAAATTAAACAATTGGGTAAAAATGCTGGACAACTTAATGTAATAAACTAGTTAGCTAGTTAATTGTATTTTGTCTATGGAAGCTGATTAACCTGACTAATGAAAACCGATGTGTGTGGTGCAGCAGGTGGTGGAATCTGGACAACTTTATATCATAAATTAGTTAGCTAGCTAATTGTAATTTTTCTGTGGAAGCTGATTAACCTGACTAATGAAAACCGATGTGTGTGGTGCAGCGGGTAGTGGAATTCAGAATAAGTTATTAAAAGATGGAGATACATTGAACAACCTTGAAGCTTACGGTATGATGTTTAAAGACAGTACACACAACAAATATTAACTTTACTTTCGCAAAACTCAGTATTGAGACATTTTTTTCTTTCTCTGCCTATTAAAAAACAAAAGAAAAAAAAACCCCTAATAACCAGGACATGAAATGAGTTTGGCTAGTGGTTTGTCCATCCCTTTGTTAACATTACAACTTGTGAATTATCAGAAAATGTCAGATTTTGAAGTATTACGTATTACATACCATACGAGAAGGCTGTTCATGTGAACACACAGCCTTGTTTAAATGCCGAATTAATAACAAGACCAGTTGTATGATTATTGTGTTGATTTGGGTGGGGGGTGGGGGGTTATTAGTCTTAGATGGGCACTTAGACACAACAGCGCAAGTCCATGGACACTTCAGTACCAGCACTGAAAGCTCTTTTTCCACAGAGGGCATACCCATGCCCTTGCTAGTGCTGTCGAGATGTATAATAATACATGCACGTTATATTTACTATACTAGCTCTTAGGAAATTTTAGACTAATTTATTACTTTTTCTTGTAAATTAAGATCTCTTTTAATAAACTGAGCATTCGTTTCCTCCCACGTATTCAGAAGCCCACTTCATTATATCACAATCCCAATGTTTGTATTCATCATAAAGGTATAACCCCTGAAGCATTTGTCTGTCTGTTCTGTAAATAGTGTCTCTCTGTAACCATCAGGAGTTAAATTATGTGTAGGTCACACTGGGTATGTGACTATGGTTTGTGGTCAAGTTGTAAATATTACTGTCGCTCCACAGCTGGAACAAGAAATAAATACTTCATTTTGCGGAAAATGTGACTCACATTAGCAAAGACAGGAAATGTGAAAACTACTCGGATGGAATCGTTCTGTTCCTTAAACTGTGTTTTATCTGTATCATATGAATATATGCAGTTTTTTTTTTATAAAAATTAAAGTGTTGATGCCAGTAAATGTGTGTGTGTGTGTGTGTGAGAGAGAGAGAGAGAGAGAGAGCGCTTTGGGATTTGCTCAACCAAAAATAAGAACCCTGCTACTGGGCAACTGGTTGCAACATTGACTTTTTTTTCTCCAATAATTTACATCTCTAAAGGTTAACTAGGAGTCACGATGATTTGTCGTTCCAGCAAATGACAATGTGCCTGTAGTGTGGATCAAAATATCCAGAAAAAAAATCCCAAACATTAAAAGTATTAAATAAAAGCAGACGAAGGCTACATGGGTGTTTTTTTGGACCTCAAGGCTTTTAAAATGCTTGACGATGCCTTTATGGTGCCTAAACGGTTACTGTGGTAGCATTAGCGACATAATCACCAGATATGATGAACGATACTTTTCAGGAATATAACTTTTGTCTTAAAATATGAAGCTTGTCAGATGAAAAGGAAAGAAAAGAAAGAAGGGATGCCGATTTTATTGTAAACAGCTTTAAGATGAATGGACACATCAGTATAAAGTAGCTAGCCAATGTGCTATAAAATGAGTGTGGCTTCTTTGAGATCTACATATTTCTGCTCTATATCCATGGCCACCATTAAACCCCTTATAAAGAAGACCAGTACAAAAAGGGTTTGAAAAAATCCACATTTTGGCGAAGTCGCTTCATCTCACACTGAAAAAATTAGAAAAATCCAACCTTTACTTGAAATAAATTTATATCAGAGAAAAACAAATCCCTCATCAAGAAATATATTTTCAACAAAAACAGATGTACTTCTATTGTTGACACCCCTGGAAATTATATTGACCACACTGTAACCGAAGCATGTTCCCATTTAAATTGTACAGTATTTTTGAGTTGATTGGAGTGTGTAGGAACTTTGAAGCTGTAATCCATGACTTCCTGATTAACTGGGGAACAAATATGAGGTGATACAGAGGCCAAATTCCCTTAGTCATCCATCAACATGGGAAAGATAAGAGACACACAAACCAAATGAAGGAGAAGTGTGTTGGCCTTCACAAGTCAGGGAATGGTTATAAAAAAAAATAGCTACTTGTCTGAAAATGTCCATTTTGACTGTTAGGGCAATAATAAAAAAGTGGACACCAACTGGAACTGTTACAAACTCGCCTGGAAGAGGAGCCAAGTTTATTTTGCCCCCATGTACAGTGAAGAGGAGGGTAAGAGAAGCAAGAAAAAAATCCCCAAGGATGACTGTTGGTGAATTACAAGAAAAAGTCAAATCTTGGGGTTTCCAAGTCTCCAAAACCACCATCAGACTCCACCTCCATGCCAACAGGTTATTTGGATAGCATGCCAGAAAATGTCTTTTCTGTCAGTTAACCACAAACGTAAGCGCCTGATGTTTGCGAAACGCTACTCCAACTTTGACTGAAACTGTGTTCTCTGGTCTGATGGAACAAAAATGGGGCTTTTTGGCAATAAACACTCAAGGTGGGTTTGGTGTAAAATGAAGGATGGCTATAATGAAAAGAACCTGATCCCAACTGTAAAATATGGTGGAGCTTCTGTGATGTTTTGGGGCTGTTTTTCCTCTAAACGCCCTGGAAACCTTGTTAGGGTCCATGGCATCATGGGTTCCATGAAATACCAGGACATTTTAAATCAGAATCTGGCTTCTCTGCCAGGAAACCAAAAATGGGTCGTCACTGGATCTTCCAGCAGGACAATAATCTGATGTCCAAATCAACACAAAAATGGTTCGCTGAGACACAGAATCAAGTTTCTGCCCTGGCCATCTCAGTCCCCTGACCTGAACCCCAGTGAAAACCTGTGCCTGAGCTGAAGAGGAGAGAGCACAAGAGAGGGCCTCGGACCCTGGATGATCTGAAGAGATTGTGTAAAGAGGAACGGTCTCCGATGCCCTGCTCTGTATCTCCAACCTTATAAAATGTTATAGGAGAGACTCAGTGCTGTTTTACTCTCAAAGTACAAAGTACAAAATCCAGGGTGACAATAATAGTAGCACATATGTTTTTGTTGAAAATATATTTCTTGAGGGATTTGTTTTTCTCTCAATAAATTCATTTCAATTAAAGGTTGAATTTTTCTCATTTTTTCAGTGTGAGAGGAAGCGACTTCGCAAAAAGGTGGATTTTTTTTTTAAACCTGTTTCACTAATCTTTACAAGGGGTGCCAATAATTGTGGAGGGCACTGTATGTATATCTACAATTCTTATTATTATTTTAAGAAGAATTATTAATATATGTTATTAAAAACAAAAATGTAGAAGTAAAATATTTCCATATATTTTAAAAGCATGTTTTACAGTTAATATGAGACCTACTGTACATACATCTGGATACAGTGAATGCCTCATATCTGATTGCTGATAGCTAATTAGCTTATTAGTCTTAGCATAAATTGCTAAAATAATTCAAAAGGTTTACAGATATGTGCCTTTTCTCTGCACTGAAGTATCTACAATTCAACCTCCTTGTATTCTTTCACTAACAAGGCTATTTAAAAAAAAAAGGCACTCTGTCCTCCATCTTGGATTTTTTTCACTTGCCCCCTGAGCTGTGTTTCCTGATTGGATCAGGTTAAAAAACCTTATCATTCAGTGTTTTTCAGAGAAGCTTCATCTTTTGAAAACAGCAGAGGGGAACCGTTAGGGCCTTCTAGACCTGCAGAGAAGGCCCAAACATATCAGCATTTCAAATGTTATATTTAACCTTCAAGCGACCAAGGTATTTTAGCGACTAATAAAACTAGTGACTAACTAATATGCTAATCCTAGCTAACATGCTATTTCTAGCGGATATGCTAATACTAAAATGAATCATCTCCATCAATTGAGCTATTTTCATCATCACTTTGGGCCTCAAGTATCTGTCTCAATGCTTCTGCAGCTGTAAATCCAGCTGTTCTTGGTCTACTTGCCATGGTTCACTGCAACAAAACTACAACATACAGATAAGTAGCTGGTAAAAGCAAAATTTGATAAGGAATTACTGCAAGAAATTCTATGCTTCTTTCCAGGGTCATAAATGACCCCGCACAATTTTTCATTACTCTTGCCACACCATTCGGCCGATCCCTGTAAAAACCTATGAACAGTTGTAGGACACGTTAACTGACAAATTCATGGCGGGAAATATTTTTCAGATCCAATGTATAAAAACTGCACACAAAATTATATGCCAGGGGTCATAAATGACCCCACTCGGTCGTTTGAGGGTTAATTGCGTTCATCCATCCATTATCTGTAGCCGCTTATCCTGTACAGGGTCGCAGGCAAGCTGGAGCCTATCCCAGCTGACTATGGGCGAGAGACAGGGTACACCCTGGACAAGTCGCCAGATCATCGCAGCCTAACCTGCATGTCTTTGGACTGTGGGGGAAACCTACACAGACACAGGGAGAACATGCAAACTCCACACAGAAGGGCCCCTGTCAGCCACTGGGCTTGAACCCAGGACCTTCTTGCTGTGAGGCAACAGTGCTAACCACTATGCCACCCTAATTTGGCCTCATTTTCTATCAAATGTGCTTCAGAAATGAAAGGGCTACTGTCCTGAAAACATTAAAATCGAGTTATCCAATGACATTTTTTTGTTTGTTGTCTCTAGGCTAAGAGTTTAGAGCTGCTCACTCATTGGTTAGGACTTCATTGCCGGGACAGAAGGCCATGGCAGTGTATGTTTATGTAGGAAGTGACAGATGAATTAACCAATCAGATTTTGATTTATAGTGGGCAGGACAATAAAATTATCGCCCTCGGCCTTCTCGAACCCCAACGCGAGCTTAACCACGAGTTGGCGTCATCAGCGCGGCAGTGAAGTCACCTTCCAGCCGGTGTAGCGTTCATCAGTAGTGTTAGCGAATGCTAATAAAGCAGTCAAACCAGTGCTACTGAGAGCAAGTAGCACAGGCTAACGACCGAGAAACTAAGATTTCTGTCTCCAGACTCTTCTTCCATGCTGCATGCTCGCGACAGTATTTTTCACTCAGACTTAAGTATTCATTTCCCTGTGTAATTTACTTAGTTACTTTTAAAATCAACACTGACAGCTACAGTACACACAACGGAGCGACTTGGCAGCCTGCCGCTAATCCCTTACTAAATCCTTTGCCCTGTTGTTTTTTTTGTGTGTCTGGCTAAGTTTTAGCTGAGCTCAAGCTCCAGCTCAGATACTAACAGGTCACCACTGGAAAACAGCAACATTTTCCTTGACTCACGGCAGCTGGATTATGTGTAAATCAGTCTCTGATTGATGAAGAAAAGATATTTTGGATTATCCGACTAGTTTGGCTTACTTTGACAATCCAGAGATTGTCATAATGAATGTAGTTTTCATGCAAAAAGTTTTAAACACTAGAAATTAAGCTCTGATATTTATTCTGATGCGAATCTAACAATCAGTATAAATTACATACTGCACACACAAGACTCACACAATAAAACATTTCCCTAAAAGTTCTGCTTTGTATCAATAATTTTACTGGATGCCTTTTTTCCTAGAGATCTTTTTAAGATCCGGTGTAACTTTCTCCATCTGCTGAGGATCACACGGCAAGATTAGGAGAGCACAAGATCATAATAACTGAGCTAATAAAGTAAAACAATATATTGTCAATCCATCATTCACCATTTTCCTTATCTTGACTCAAATACTTTTGGATTTCTCGGCTGCTCTGGGACCAGAAACCAAGCAAGGCAATAAGAAGAAAGTCGGCTTGTTTTTCTAACTTCCAGAATACTTTACTATGACTTTTACACACCCCAGAAAAGTTGCAGTACATCACAGTTACATCAGTGGTAACAAAAGGCTCTCTTCAAAAGCACATACTTTGCATTAAAGCTGCAGTTTTAGGAATGTCCAGCTCTCTGATTATATTTCATCTTGAGCAGGAGCGCTAGCTGTGGACGTCTCGCTCTGCTCTTCCTTCAGCAATTTGCTTGGCCCCTGGTGCTGTGTAAATTAGTGAGCCTCTCCACCCTATTACTCAGAAGGAAAAGCCCCGCTATATCTCAGAGTGACAGTGCTTAATCTCTGTCCCAGATTTGGCCTGCTTGGCCTTTGAAGGCGAGGAGGCTGCTTTGTGTAACTCTGCCGCAGTCCACTCGTACTGGACATTCTGTTCAAACTTGCCAATTCAATTGAAGCAGCCATTGGTCTTGTTTCAATGTACAAACTGTGGATATTTAAAGAGGGGGTGGATGAGCAGATTAAAAGCTAACACTGAGGAACGGGTTGGAATGAGCAAGAACAGAGAGTCTGGACTTTGTGAAAGATGGCGGAAACGGATTGTGATTTCATTTTTTTTTTCAACTTATGAACTTGAATTCCTTGCCTAGAAAACTTTTTTAGAGTCATAATACGTCAATAACTAAATAATATTAAACAACTATTTAGGAAAAGTCCAGAATGCTGTATAACATTGCAATCACATTAAAGGAACAGTCCACCGTACTTCCATAATGAAATATGCTCTTATCTGAATTGAGACGAGCTGCTCCGTACCTGTCCGAGCTTTGCGCGACCTCCCAGTCAGTCAGACGCAGTCAGACGCGCTGTCACTCCTGTTAGCAATGTAGCTAGGCTCAGTATGGCCAATGGTATTTTTTGGGGCTGTAGTTAGATGCGACCAAACTCTTCCGCGTTTTTCCTGTTTACATAGGTTTATATGACCAGTGATATGAAACAAGTTCAGTTACACAAATTGAAATGTAGCGATTTTCTATGCTATGGAAAGTCCGCACTATAATGACAGGCGTACTAACACCTTCTGCGCGCTTCGGCAGCGCATTGATATCTGAGCTCCGTATCAATGCGCTGCCGAAGCGCGCAGAAGGTGTTAGTACGCCTGTCATTATAGTGCGGACTTTCCATAGCATAGAAAATCGCTACGTTTCAATTTGTGTAACTGAACTTGTTTCATATCACTGGTCATATAAACCTATGTAAACAGGAAAAACACGGAAGAGTTTGGTCGCATCTAAATACAGCCCCAAAAAATACCATTGGCCATACTGAGCCTAGCTACATTGCTAACAGGAGTGACAGCGCGTCTGACTGCGTCTGACTGACTGGGAGGTCGCGCAAAGCTCGGACAGGTACGGAGCAGCTCGTCTCAATTCAGATAAGAGCATATTTCATTATGGAAGTACGGTGGACTGTTCCTTTAAGTAAAATACATCTAATACTTTCATGGCAGAATTTTATGCTGTATTTAAAATACAGATGGCACAATATCACTTCCCCCCAACACAGATACGCATACTCAAACCTTGAGTATCAGCCAATACTGATATTGTTTTCTTTAAAAATGACTTTTTTTTTTAAATGAAGCACTTGACAGTTAACCTCATTTACACAAAAATCACTTACACTGTAAACATAAATATAAAGTAGAAATCTACAGTGTCTTGCAAAAGTATTCATCCCTCTTGGTGTTTGTCCTGTTTTGTCGCATTACAAGCTGGAATTAAAATAAATTTTTGCCACTTTAAAGGTGCAAATTGTGTTTTTTTTTATTGTGACACAAACAATATTTAAGATGAAAAAACAGAAATCTGGAGTGTGCATAAGTATTCACCCCCTTTCATATGAAACCCCGAAATAAGAGCTGGTCCAACCAATTCACTTCATAAGTCACATAATTAGTTGATTAAGATCCACCTGTGTGCAATCAAAGTGTCACCTGATCTGTCACATGATGTCTGTATGAATCAACCTGTTCTGGAAGGACCCTGACTCTGTAACACTACTAAGCAAGCAACATGAAAACCAAGCAGCTCTCCAAATAGGTCAGAGACAAAGTTATGGAGAAGTATAGATCAGGGTTGGGTTATAAAAAATATCCCAAACTTTGAATATCCCAGGGAGCACCATTAAATCCATTATAGCAAAATGGAAAGAATATGGCACCACTACAAACCTGATAAGAGAAGGCCGCCCACCAAAACTCACAGACCGGGCAAGGAGGGCATTAATCAGAGATGCAACAAAGACACCAAAGATAACACTGAACGAGCTGCAGAGATGGGAGTATCTGTCCATAGGACCACTTTAAGCTGTACAATCCACAGAGTGGGGCTTTATGGAAGAGTGGCCAGAAAACAACCATTGCTTAAGGAAACATGTTCAGAGTTTGCCCAACAGCATGTGGCAGACTCCCCAAACACATGGAAGAAGATTCTCTGGTCAAATGAGACTAAAATTGATCTTTTTGGCCATCATGGGAAATGCCATGTGTGGCGCAAACCCAACACCCTGAGAACACCATTCCTACAGTGAAGCATGGTGGTGGCAGCATCATACTCTGGGGATATTTTTCATCTGCAGGGACAGGAAAGCTGGTCAGGACTGAAGGAAAGATGGATGGAACTAAATACAGGGCAATTCTGGAGGAAAACCTGTTTGAGTCGGCCAGATGTTTGAGACTGGTATGAAGGTTCACATTCTAGCAGGACAAATGACCCTAAACATACTGTGAAAGCTACACTGGAGTGGTTTAAAGGGAAACATTTAAATGTCGTGGAATGGCCTAATCAAAGCCCAGACCTCAATCCAATTGAGAATCTGTGGCATAACTTGAAGATTGCTGTACACCAACGCAACCCATCTAACTTGAAGGAGTTGGAGCAGTTTTGCCTTGAGGAATGGGCAAAAATCCCATTGGCTAGATGTGCTAAGCTACTAGAGACATACCCCAAGAGACTTGCAGCTGTAATTGCAGCAAAAGGTGGCTCTACAAAGTATTGACTTTGGGGTGAATACCTATGCACACTCCAGATTTCTGTTTTTTTCATCTTAATTATTGTTTGTGTCACAATAAAACAGTTTGAACCTTTAAAGTGGTACGGTAGGCATGCTGTGTAAATCAAATGGTGCTAACCCCCGCAAACACCAAGGGGGATGAATACTTTTGCAAAACTGTAATAAAGTCAATCCTAATGAAAGAAAATAAGTCAAGTGTATTTGTGTGTAAACATTTCCAGTTACAAAAGCGCATTTCTTTTCCGAATCCCATTTAAATCTTTATGTGTTACAGGATAACATTTTCTGCTGATAGTGGCCTGATAGTGAAACTGGACATCTGATATTCATTCATTCATTCATTCATTCATTCATTCTCTATACTGCTTATCCATTGTGAGTCGTGGATGAGCTGGATCCAATCCCAGCTGACACTGGGCAAGAGGCGGGGCTCATCTTGGACAGGACACCAATCTATCACAGGACTAACACAGAGAGATGAACAACCATTCACACTCATATTCACACCTATTGGCAATTTAGAGTATCCAGTTGGTCTAATCCACCTAATAAGTCTTTGGACTGTTGGAGGAAACCGGAGCACCTGGAGGAAACCCATACAGTCACAGGGAGAACATGCAAACTCACACTGAAAGGTTCAAATCCAGAACTTTCTCGCTGTGAGGCGACAGTGCTAACCACTGCACCACCATTCTGCCCCCGGTGTCAGATCTTTGCCAGTATAATATGCATATTACTTAGAATAATGATGCTTACAGACCCCCCAATGTGTCAGTGTATAATAGGGTCATTCTACGAAACCGGTGCCTTTTGTGTCCGCATAATTTCATGACCTCTAATGTCAGAAATTGTGAAAATGTATTTCAAATGAACAAAACTGTTTATTTAAGTGTTGTGAATTACACAATGCATGTTTTACTGTCACTGTAAACAAAAATCCTACATTTTTTTCATCTTTTTATCATATACACAACCTATTTTCCCATGTCCGGGAAGTCCCGTATGGAATTTGCACCTAACATATTTACATAAATATATACATTTTTCAAACAATTTTTTATTAATTTCATGAATAAAAGTACATCCTTCGTAAAATACAATAGTTTTGTTTAGAATAAAAGTATCATTTATTATCTAAAAATCACAATTTATGCTCGTCCCACAATTTTACATAATCACCCTGTAACGCTTACACGTTTTTGGCTGTTAGAAAGACAGTGTCTCTTTAAGTGACATCACAGGAAGCTGATGACATCACTCAAACCCTTGGCCAAAGTCAGGATCCCAAGCAGGCAAGTTCCCACACAATTTGATATGATTTATTTGCTCTTTTTGGTAGTTAGATAGGGTCCGTTAAGCTTAACCTTACCACCCTGTAATGCATAATAGACAGGGAAACTATAAAAAATTCTTGTTTTTTTCAGCTTTTAAGGAAAATAGAGAGATTTGTAAACTGGATTGTACACTTGTTAGCTATGCTAGTTATTATCAGAACTAGCTGAGGTCATTCTGAGGTGAAATTTACCACCCTGTAACATACCACCCTTTAACACTTTGTATTGTTACAGGGTGGTAAAGGGAACATATGAAGGCTTGTCAGTGGCATTAAGATTATAATTCATTCAAATGTTGTATCTATATTTAGGGATTTACATACTATAAGTACAGAAACCTATTTATTTATTTATTTATTTATTTATTAAGAGCACTGGGAATACAATCAAAGCTTCAGTGAGTTCATACCAGCCAGATAGTTTGAATGCTGCGTTTTTATGTAAACAAAATCGTAACAACCAGTTATGAGTTGTCCCTCTTTAAACTTATCACACTCACTTGTATCATTAATCATAATTTTCATAATTTAATGTTAATTTGCAGATGATCATGGCCCCAATGAGCAATGCAGAACGGCAACGATTATTTCGTGCCCGCCGCAATGCTGATCCATGCCTAATCATCATTAGAGTCAGAAATACAGCTAGAATCAGTTAGAGTTAGAAAAGTTAGTTAACGATTCAGGGTGCAATGTTAGTGTTTTAAACAATAGTTTCAAAGCTAAATGTACTTCATGTTTTTGTATGGTCCATGAGAAATGAAATTAAGAACAACAACAACAACAAAAACAATCTTCTGAATTCTGCCCATGTTGAATGCACTTACTAACGTTTTTTTATTTGTATTTGTGAAACCTTTTATCAATAAATATTTCATATGTATTTTGGCTCTTGTCTTATATTTGCTGTCCCTACATATATCCAGGAAAAATTAATAAAACTAATGTTGATGCATGGAAACAAACCAAATCAACAGACCCAAAGCAGGACTTACCACTTTGTAACATGACTTACCACCCTGTAACAATGTGTTTTTTGTTTAAATTCATGGAAATGCTGTGAAATATCCCCAAAATAATTGTTTTATCATAATGTGATAAAATAAGCCTATTAACAAATGTAACTTTCATTTCACAATATGGGGTAAAATGGCCAATATTGTTAAAACACCAATTAAAAAACACTGAGAATTCATGTTATGGAGATAGAAATATAAATTACATAAATATCTGATTAAAAGCCCAACTTGCAATTTCTAATATCATATTATGGACATTTATGTGAGAGGAAAATATAAGATGATTTTAAATTAATATATGCATTATGCTTCAAATTTAGTGCATCTTGTCCGTTACAGGGTGGTAAAACACATGACACCTGGGTCACAGTAAAAAGGATAATATTAACAGGAATTTATGCACGAGGTGGGAAAATACATTTTTTTGCGGCTCTGATGTCACATATTTAATATGAGTATCTTAAAAAATAGCTTATCTTAAATTATTTTTTTAAGAATTGCAATGTGGAAAAGGCACCGGTTTCATAGAATGACCCAATAAATCCAAATGATTAGCATTGGCAAATCTTTGTGCTATTTAGGAATAAAACACTCTGGATTGTGCTCTTATTGGACAATAATCAGCAGTGGGGTAGGAACAGTAAATCTGCTTCGCATCAGAGTTCACTGCTTTTTAGTTGATTATTATCACACAACAGCATGCCCCCAAAGTGTTTTATGTCTTAGATCGAGAGATTTTAAAATACTCATTGAACTTCTGTTTAAAATGTATGCTCTGAGCAGTTAAAGGAGTTGGGGTTAAAGTATAAAATCGGAATATATCTGGATATATACTGAATATATCAGTTTGTTTGTTTGTTTGTTTGCTTTTTACAACTCATGAAAAGCTCTGAAAGTTATCAATGGGAAAACATTTCAAACATGAATAAATCTGATGGAAAATCTTTTCTTTTTTGAGTCATAGCTTCTTTTAAAGTTTCTTCCTCAAAAGCTTTTTGGCTTTTTGTTTTTTTTCTTTCCTTACCATTAACATGCTTAATGATGATGATGGTGGTGATGGTGGTGGTGATGATGATGATGATGGTGGTGGTGGTGGTGATGATAGTGATGATGATGATGATGATGGTGGTGGTGATGATGATGATGATGGTGGTGGTGGTGGTGATGATAGTGATGATGATGATGATGGTGGTGATGATGATGATGATGATGGTGGTGGTGGTGGTAGTGGTGGTGATGTGGTAGAGGTGGTGATGGTGGTGGTGGCGATGATGATGATGATGGTGGTGGTGGTGGTGGTAGTGATGTGGTAGAGGTGGTGATGGTTGTGGTGGTGGTGTTGATGATGATGATGATGATGATGACAATGATGGTGGTGGTGGTGATGGTGATGATGACAATGGTGTGATGGTTGTGGTAGTGGTGATGATGATGATGATGACAATGATGGTGGTGGTGATGATGATGGTCATGGTGGTTGTGATGGTGGTGGTGGTGTCATGATGATGGTGGTGGTGGTGATGATGATGATGATGGTGATGATGGTGGTGATGATGATGGTGGTGGTGGCGATGATGATGATGATGATGGTGGCCATGGTGGTGGTGGTGATGATGATGATGATGATGATGATGATGATGATGATAATGATGACAATGGTGGTGGTCATGATGGTGGTGATGGTGGTGATGATGGTGATGATGATGGTGGTGGTGGCGATGATGGCTGTGGTAGTGGTGGTGATGATGATGATGATGATGATGACAATGGTGGTGGTGATGATGATGGTGATGATGATGGTGATGATAATGATGATGGTGGCAGCAGCTCTGGACCTAGCATTCTGCAAAGCTGACATGTGACATTTTATAAACTAGAAGGGCACTCGGGAGAGTCCATACCTCCACCAAGCCACATATTAACAACATCAAAATCAAATCACTTGAACCTAGGATAATACTAAAGCTGCCCACCAAATTTAATCCAAATCGGTTCACTACTTTTTGAGTTATGTTGGGAACAGACAAACAAATGGACATAACCTCCTCCAACAAATTTGTTGGAGGTAACTACGATATCTATAAACCTGAAGCATACAGCATCTACACTTGCATATAGATCAGCCTGCAATCACTATAATGACCTTATAAAATGCCATCAAGTCTGTACTGAAGCTCTGTATGGAGCTAATGGACAGAGAAGAATTCACACAGAGGCGAGAGTGTAAACTCTGCAGGATGATTCAGCACTGCTATCACCTCGACCTGCTTGACCAGACGGAGCAGCTGGCTGTATCAGTGCCCCACCTTTACGAAAGGCACAGTGGGGTAGAAAGGCTCTTCATCAACTGGAATAGATAAGTGAGATAAGACATGAGATAAGCACTGATAAGTTACTGGGAGGGGTCGGAGTGGGTAAATAGCAAATGCACATCTCTGACCTGACGCTGTGATGATTTATCAGAGGAATAGATAAAGTAGAAGTGACTCTGAAGCTACTACTTGCACAAATTCTACACATTGTAAAGGCTTTGTTATACAGTTCTATAAAGACCCAGTACAACATTTGGGCCAGGAATGATATATACAATTTCTCTGGAATGTTTGATGCCCAAAATTTTGGATCAAAGAGATTTACATGTTAGATAATACAGCACTTAATAATAATGTGACTTGCATGTGCAATAAGGTGGTGTAATGAGGTGGAGTTTCTCTTACTAGTGCTTTGTTGGAGGAGGTTATGTTTTTGCCTCTGTTTGTTTGTTTGCAACGTAACTCAAAAAGTAGTGAACGGATTTTGATGAAATTTTGAAGAAATATAAGACATGGGCCAAGGAACAGTTGATTAGATTTTTGATGCAAATCCAGATATGTACGCAGATCCAGGATTTTTTTTTTACCCCTTCCCAACATAACTCAAAAAGTAGTGGATGAATTTGGATGAAATTTGGTGGACAGCTTTAGTATTATCCTAGGTTCAAGTGATTTGGTTTTGATGTTGATAATATGTGATTTGGTGGAGGTATGGACTTTACCAAGTACCCTTCTAGTTCTTCAATATTATTAACAGGGCAATATTATTTATTGTACTGTTTATCCATTTATAGTGACGTTTAATGTAATGGAATGGCCACAAAGCAAGCTAGTTCCTATTATCACTTACATTGTAACAGCTGTAAACAGTAGTTCTGTCACCAAACGGCTTTTTAATGTTAATGTCGGCTCTTGCTGTCAAAAAGAAAAAAAATGCAGGTCATTGTGTTATAGAGAAACCACAAAGCGCAAATTCGTCTGTCCTGAAGACAATTCTATGGCAGAAAAGTTACATTGCTGAGACTGGAGACTCCTTCCATAAATGCCTAATAAGTAAGTAAGTAGATAGATAGATAGATAGATAGATAGATAGATAGATAGATAGATAGACAGACAGACAGACAGATAGATAGATAGATAGATAGATAGATAACTTCTTACAGAAAGCTCCATCATAACTATTAGATGTGTTTCTTTGTTATATAACGTTTTTTTTTAAATCTGCATTTATAAGTACATCTTATAAGGGCACTTGATTTATAGCTCGAAATGAGCAAGTAATGGAAATCTATATCAAATAAAAATACTTTCATAAATACAATAAATGCATAAATCTCTGAAACCTGCTTTCCTAAGCAAAATACATTTTAGGAAAATTGTTTTGGTAGAAAGCAGAAAGAGAGTCTTTAAACTTTAAACCTTTCAAAGGTGAGGCTGAGGGATTGAAACAATCACAGTGTTTGGCTATATGGCAAAGTTTTCTTCATGTTTACTTCTTCTTCTTTTTTTCCCAGCTACTCCTGTTAGGGGTTGCCACAGCGGATCATCCTGTCCCAATTTCTGATCCACATACTTGATTTGGCATAGATTTTACACTGGATGCCCTTCCTGATACAACCCTTCCCAGTCTATCCGGGCTTGGGACTGGCACTAAGTATGCACTGCCTTGTGTGACAACAATGGCTGGGTATTTGACCTAATCTGTATGTCTTTGAACTGTGGAGAAAAACCAGAGAACCCAGAGGAAACTCACAGAGACCCAGGAAGAACATGCAAAATCTACATAGAAAGGCTCCTGTCGGCTGTGAGATTCAAACCTGGAACCTTCTTGCTGTGAGGTGACAGTGCTAACCACTACACCAGTGATACTGAGTGATCTTACTGAAGATGCATTTTTGAGTAGATATTTAAGAATATTGGGGAAGCCATGACCTAATGGTTTGAGAAGCAGCTTTGGGACCAAAATGTTGCTGGTTCAATTCCCTGGACCAGCAGGAATAGCTCAAGTGCCCTTGAGCAAGGCACCTAACCCCAGGCTGCTCTGGATATGTTGTATGTCACTCTGAATAAGAGCATCTGCCAAAAAATGCCGTTAATTAATATATTTTGAACTACATTAGCCGTGGAGCAAAACTAAAAAGTTCAACCAGACTGTAGTAAGACCGGTATTCAGTTCACTGTATAATTCACTTCACACTTTTCTACTAGAACCCGTGTTACAAAAATCTGACTAAAACTGGAGCAAACCTCAATATGCATGCAATTATCTTTCCCGTCTCAAATTTGTTTTCCCTTAAGTACTAAAATATCTTTAACTTTCAAGGTAAAAAGCCAGGACTAAACTTCTCTACATTTTTACAACCACTAAAAGTGACTAATATTATTATGGTAAACTCAACCTGACGGACATAATGATGACGTTTTCCAGTCCTCGGCTCAGTGAAAAGGTGGAGAGGCTGTTAGATGGAGAGAAAAAGAAAGACAAATGCTCCAAGCGTCTGCACGTGCAAGTCCACCACCATGCCATAATTTATCTCTGGGTGTAAAAGAGGGTGACCGTGTAAAACTAAGTGACCAGCTTTGATTTAAACTGCTTTTAAGATACTTGGGTTTTTTTTTCAGAACATTGGAGAACATGCGTAGCATGTAATGGGGTCGCTGGTGTTTCTCAACAGCATGTTTAGGTGTTGTAGTCAGGACGAAAGGATATCCAGAAATGATCTGTTTGATCTGCAGTAGTTCCTAAGCACGTACTGATGCATTTATGGGCTGAGTACTACAAAGCTTGTGAAACATTCATGACAAGTAATATGATTGATTTTACAGAACTATATGCATAATTTGTCAATTCAGACTGCCTAAACATTTCCACAACCAACTCCAGAGAGATCTTTATAAATACTTTATAAAGAAGACAACTATGATGAATTATTTTTCTCACTTCTGTCTAGTGTCTATATCATACAACATGTTCTCAAACTAATTATATCATTTAATCTTTTCTGACATTTCACGACATGCTAATTAACAGTTATTCCACGAAATCGAGTCGTACATGAGCTGATAGCCGAGCTGGCTGTAAGCCATGTACGATGAGATTGAGTGGAATAACTGTTTAGTTCTGTCCACATTCACTGGATTTTGAGAAACGGAGCATTTTTATTTTTTGCAAATTCAATAAATAAAAACTTTATACAAAACATCCGACAAAATCATTTCCGCTTAGAATGTAAACAAACTGGTGAAATGACAGGAGCAATTTATGAAAAATGTGATAATAATAATAATTCTTGAAAATAAAAAAAAGATACGTTCTTTCCAGGGCGGCACGGTGGTTAGCGCTGTCGCCTCACAGCAAGAAGGTCCGGGTTCGAGCCCCGTGGCCGGCGAGGGCCTTTCTGTGCGGAGTTTGCATGTTCTCCCCGTGTCCGCGTGGGTTTCCTCCGGGTGCTCCGGTTTCCCCCACAGTCCAAAGACATGCAGGTTAGGTTAACTGGTGACTCTAAATTGACCGTAGGTGTGAATGTGAGTGTGAATGGTTGTCTGTGTCTATGTGTCAGCCCTGTGATGACCTGGCGACTTGTCCAGGGTGTACCCCGCCGTTCGCTCCAGCTTGCCTGCGACCCTGTAGAAGGATAAAGCGGCTAGAGGTAATGAGATGAGATGAGATGTTCTTACCATCAAATACTTTCATTCCATATTTTGTTGCTTTTTGTTTGTATTTTTTGGGGTTTTGTTTTCGAGTAGCGTTTCTATTTCGTCCTCAGTTGGTTCAGTAATACACTCTACCATTTTCTTCTTCTTCTTCTTTTGGGTTTTTTTCGTGGTTGGCAAACCAACTGGGCTGGAGTGTGGAACAGGAGATATTGGAGGGGCTATATTCTTTTAGCTATTTCTGTTTCTTTTAAATACTTGATAAAGTAATATATCTGACTTGATGCGCTCTGCCATTTTGTTTTTCTCTCCTCACAATATATGAGGGGGCGGCATGGTGGTGTAGTGGTTAGCGCTGTCGCCTCACAGCAAGAAGGTCTGGGTTCGAGCCGCGTGGCCGGCGAGGGCCTTTCTGTGTGGAGTCTGCATGTTCTCCCCGTGTCCGCGTGGGTTTCCTCCAGGTGCTCCGGTTTCCCCCACAGTCCAAAGACATGCAGGTTAGGTTAACTGGTGACTCTAAATTGACCGTAGGTGTGAATGTGAGTGTGAATGGTTGTCTGATGACCTGGCGACTTGTCCAGGGTGTACCCCGCCTTTCGCCCGTAGTCAGCTGGGATAGGCTCCAGCTTGCCTGCGACCCTGTAGAAGGATAAAGCGGCTAGAGATAATGAGATGAGATGAGACAATATATCAGCTGATAGCCTAGTAGTAGAGTAGCCAGTCAGAGCACGCGATTGCTCATATCCAGTGAATGTGGCTCGAATAATTCCAGTTATTCCACAATGCTGTTGAATTCTCAATTCTGATTGTTCAGATGGAGATGAGGTTGATTCATTTTCTATAACAGCAACTCTAGGACAGGGACTATATAATGCACACTCCACATATAGGGACTGTAATGGCACTCCGTTAGCTCTTCCTTGGTTACTGTACCATTTCTAGAGTCAGTCGAAAAAACACTCTTTTTCCATGCGAGCGACGAGACATGACAACTTCCCTTGTCTTTCTAAAATGTTTATTTAAAAACAACAAGGTAAATCACAAGGTCTGGCGCACGATCAAAAGACTGTGTTGCTTCCACCGTGTTCTGACTCGAAACTAAGGTATACACAGTGAGTTACCATAGTTACCACTAAGTGATGTCACATCATAAGATTTAGAACATGGAACTCGTTTCTATGTTCTTTTTCTATGTTCTAAACTCTTTTCTATGTTCTTAAATTATCATCATTCATTTTTAACTGTTTTTAACTTAAATTATTATTGCTTAACTGGCCCTTACAGGGACTAAAAAATGTCTATAATTGTTGATATGATGACTTTTTTGTACGGAAACGTTTATATAACTTTTTCTGAAGGAGTCCAAACTCATCTCATCTCATCTCATCTCATCTCATCTCATCTCATCTCATTATCTCTAGCCGCTTTATCCTGTTCTACAGGGTCGCAGGCAAGCTGGAGCCTATCCCAGCTGACTACGGGCGAAAGGCGGGGTACACCCTGGACAAGTCGCCAGGTCATCACAGGGCTGACACATAGACATAGACAACCATTCACACTCACATTCACACCTACGGTCAATTTAGAGTCACCGGTTAACCTAACCTGCATGTCTTTGGACTGTGGAGGAAACCCACGCAGAGACGGGGAGAACATGCAAACTCCACACAGAAAGGCCCTCGCCGGCCACGGGGCTCGAACCCGGACCTTCTTGCTGTGAGGCGACAGCGCTAACCACTACACCACTGTGCCACCCTTCAAGAATTATTATTACAGCATTTTTCACAAGTTGCTACTGTCATTTTGCCGGTTTGTTTACACTCGAAGCGCAAATGATTTTGTCAGACATTTTTTATAACTTACTTACTTACTTATCCTCTTCTTCCCTGGTGGGAAATAAGGCCCCGACCCGGTGATGCCATTCTTGGTGAGCTTTTGCTACTTTCTGGGCTTGGCCCCATGTAAGGCCCATCTTATGTTTTTTTCTATAAAGTTTTTATTTATTGAATTTGCAAAAAATTAAAATGCTCCGTTTCTCAAAATCCAGTGAATGTGGATAGAATAAAACAGTTATTCCACTCAATCTCGTTGTACGTGGGTTATAGCCGCTATCAGCTCATGTACGACTCAGTTTCGTGGAATAACTGCTAAATATCTCCAATAACATAAAGGATAATGGGAACTAACTTGTTCTATCGATGTTTCACAACAGTAAATGTAAGTCTCATCTCATCTCATCATCTCTAGCCGCTTTATCCTTCTACAGGGTCGCAGGCAAGCTGGAGCCTACCCCAGCTGACTATGGGCGAAAGCACCCATACACCAATTTAGAGTCACCAGTTAACCTAACCTGCATGTCTTTGGACTGTGGGGGAAACCGGAGCACCCGGAGGAAACCCACGTGGACACGGGGAGAACATGCAAACTCCACACTGAAAGGCCCTCGCCAGCCACGGGGCTCGAACCCAGACCTTCTTGCTGTGAGGCGACAGCGCTAACCGCTACACCACCGTGCCGCCCCCGTAAATGTAAGTATAAGTGAATAAAAACTACATTGTGTCAAGAGGAATAAACAACTTGGGGATGTGGTGTTTTTGGAAAACAATCAACTCCAAGGTGGTAATAAGTTTGTTTTGCGTTATGTAGTTAGTCGATAGAAAATGACATCTTATCATTATTCTGTAAAGATAGCTACTTTGTAATTGTCCTCGTAATATGATCTGTGTTCGTTCTCTGAATTAATATGATTATAGTCGATCATGAAATTGTGCTTAGCGCTGGAGCGCTGTATGAGCTGTGATTAGCAAAGGGAGTTTGTACCGAGAGTGATTTTCAGTAAGAAAGAAGCACACAGGCCATCAGAGGTAGAGCGTCTGTGCGTTCACAAATCCCTCTTGAATGCTTTTGAAATGGGCCGAACCCAAAGTAAACAGAGGATACTCAGTCCTCCCGGTAGCAGCCAGAGTTCATTACGTGCTGCCTTCATTTGTCAAGGCTAATTTGGGAACAAGAACAATACTTGGTTTAACAGGGTAAACAAATGGCCTTATCACCACGTTGAAATTTTAATATATTAGGGAAAAAAAACTATTTCCACAAACGGTCCCCAAGGTGATAAGATCTTGCGCAAACAGCCTATAACGATTCGCAACCAAAACTAGTGGTGCAAAAGGTTACATTATTAATAGTTGTAGTCCACACAGAGGTCGTTGATAGGATGTTTATGTATAAATGACTTAATTTAGACCCGTTTTCTGCCCACACAGTGTGTAAAGGTGAAGCATAATGAATCAAGCAGGATGGAATGAGATTCAGTTGGAAGATTATTATTCAAAAGTATTTTACATCCAGACCCTGACATGTGGCTTATAAATCTTTCAGAGGAAGTAAAGCCACCAAAGACTTGTTGAGCAATTATGATTATTATCCACAGTGAGGTTTTGAAAAGGACATTGTGTTACTGCATTTTATACCGCAGCAATGTTGAATTCTTAAATCTGATTGGTCAAAAGGTGCTGATTAATGTTCTCGAGTATAAATACAGTATGGAGGTGATTATAGAAAACCGCGCGTGCTTATTGGTCGAGAAATTTGAACTATTTCTTGATAATCATCTCGAGCAACTCAGCAAAATGGCGTCCAATTGCTTTGTCACCGTAAATGAGGAAAAATGAGAAATGATGAAAAAAAAATGCTGTTCCTCAACGCACTAAAGATGCTACGAAGTTTGGTCTAAAACTATTCAAAGGTAAGGTGGAATTGTGATTTATTTTACTGATTTCAAAACAAAAGTATTTTATGTGAGTCAGTGTAGATAAGTGACACAAGTCTGCGCCGCGACGTTATTACATTTGCATGCCGCTTTTGAAGTTTGAAATAAATGATTTTTTAAAAATATCTCATCTCATCTCATTATCTCTAGCCGCTTTATCCTGTTCTACAGGGTCGCAGGCAAGCTGGAGCCTATCCCAGCTGACTATGGGCGAAAGGCGGGTTACACCCTGGACAAGTCGCCAGGTCATCACAGGGCTGACACATAGACACAGACAACCATTCACACTCACATTCACACCTACGCTCAATTTAGAGTCACCAGTTAACCTAACCTGCATGTCTTTGGACTGTGGGAGAAACCGGAGCACCCGGAGGAAACCCACGCGGACACGGGGAGAACATGTAAACTCCACACAGAAAGGCCCTCGCCGGCCACAGGGCTCGAACCCGGACCTTCTTACTGTGAGGCGACAGCGCTAACCACTACACCACCCTGCTGCCTCACCTGTGTGTATTTATACTAAAACAATTATCCATCTCAGACTCAGTGAATACCGGTGATTATTATCCATACAGGACACTTTTTCGATGGAATTGTTCTATTCCCTTCTAGTGGGTTTCATTCATTTGGTTTGATAGCAGGCAATATTGTTAGCATATTGCTTCTGCTACGTGTATTACATCACTATACCCAATGGAGAATGAGCGTTGGATATGGTTTATGATATTGCATGGTTGTCAAGACAACATGACGTCACATGTCGGAGATGTAAAACTTACACGCTAGCGAGCGACTGAGACAATTTGTAAACAAACATGGCCACCAGGTTTGTTTCGCTAAATATGGAAGATTTTGAGATAATTTTGAAAGAGAAAGACACGCTGAACACCTGAAAGGAATGTGTATGTATAATAATAATAATAATAATAATATTGGCTGGCTGTTTTTCGTGGTCTATCGGATATATTCCATTCAGCTACTCATCTTCGACTCATTCAGTATCATGCTAGCTGAATGAAACACATCTGATATACCACTCGACACCAGCTAATATTATTTAAATAAATAATAACCTCGACTTTGTATCAATTATTATTCACCGATATTCACTTCACCTTCGGTGAATAATTGTTAAATAACAGCAGCTCTGGCAATAGCGGAATAACAAACGTGCTGACATTTAACAAAGAAAAATTTATCGTCCTTGATATGGCACAGATAACTTTTCTGTTAGGAGACATTTTTATTTCACATTTATGGAAGGAGTCTCCAGTGTCAGCACTTTGTAACAGTCAGAGGTAAAACTGTAATGTTTATTTTTCCTACTCAACACGGGAAAGTCTAAACACAAAGGATTTTAGATTTTGTTGCTTCTTGGTAACACGACAGGCTTCATTTTTTCTATAACAGGAACCTGGCTTGTGAATGTTGCACAACTTTAAAAGCAACTATAAATGGATAAAATATGTCATGTATCATTCTTAAATTGAAATTGTGATTATTGGCAAAATTGTGAAGTTAATTATTGGCAAAATAACTCACAGATAATGAGATGAGATAACTCACTTCACAGCTTCCTGTAACAGTATACCTAAAATATTTTACTTTGCACATAATTGACCTAATTTATGCAAAAATAAATAACAGTATGAATGCAGTAGCGGGTGGTGTAGTGGTTAGCGCTGTCGCCTCACAGCAAGAAGGTCCTGGGTTCGAGCCCCGGGGCCGGCGAGGGCCTTTCTGTGTGGAGTTTGCATGTTCTCCCCGTGTCCACGTGGGTTTCCTCCGGGTGCTCCGGTTTCCCCCACAGTCCAAAGACATGCAGGTTAGGTTAACTGGTGACTCTAAATTGACCGTAGGTGTGAATGTGAGTGTGAATGGTTGTCTGTGTCTATGTGTCGGCCCTGTGATGACCTGGCGACTTGTCCAGGGTGTACCCCGCCTTTCGCCCGTAGTCAGCTGGGATAGGCTCCAGCTTGCCTGCAACCCTGTAGAAGGATAAAGCGGCTAGAGATAATGAGAGGAGATGAATGAGATGAGATAATGCAGTAGCTGCTGTTTTGGATGTCAAGGTGTGGTTGCCTTCTTGCATGTTTTATCTAATGTATGAAACCCTTCTGGTATATCAGTGTGGGCAAATTCATTAATTACCCATTAAACATTTCATCTATGATCACTTGGTGGCTTTTCTGTTCTTGAATGACACTGCAGTGATGTGCAAATATTTGCAAACCTTTCGAGCAAAATGTGGACGACAAATGGAAGTTGTAGTTGTACAATTAATGTGTTAGGTTTCACAGCTTTTCCTTCATTTTCTGTTTCACAAGCAGCAGAATGGTCATATAGTATCCTCTAGTTTTTAATGAGGTGTACTAAAATAAAATAGAAAAAGTATTTTCCTTTCTGAATGTGACGCAGATGTTCTTAAGATATTCACAGAGGAACTTCCCACCTTTTGCTTTTATAACTATCCATTACAAACCTGTTGTAGCTCTGCCACTTGGATACAAGGCTATTTACAAGGTATATTTACAAGGAGATGGCGCCGTCTAGTGTCCACTCATAACAGTCCACACTGGTGGGTATCGATCCCATAAACTTCATTTACTGTAAGAGATATACAGTCTATTATCTTGTCTCTACTCCTATCCCACCATCTCATACTTCTGTCTCATGGATGAAATGAGATTCCAGGCGTAGCAATGCAGGCAATTTCATTGACTACTCATTTACCGTTGCTTATATTTTCTTTTCTTTTTTCTTCATCATCACAGGACGTTTCACAAGAACTTTATAGGATGCAAAAATCAATCAATCATCTCTCATCTCATTATCTGTAGCCGCTTTATCCTGTTCTACAGGGTCGCAGGCAAGCTGGAGCCTATCCCAGCTGACTACGGGAGAAAGGCGGGGTACACCCTGGACAAGTCGCCAGGTCATCACAGGGCTGACACATAGACACAGACAACCATTCACACTCACATTCACACCTACGGTCAATTTAGAGTCACCAGTTAACCTAACCTGCATGTCTTTGGACTGTGGGGGAAACCGGAGCACCCGGAAGAAACCCACGCAGACACGGGGAGAACATGCAAACTCCGCACAGAAAGGCCCTCGCTGGCCACGGGGCTCGAACCCGGACCTTCTTGCTGTGAGGCGACAGCGCTAACCACTACACCACCGTGCCACCCCATCAATCAATCAATCAATCAATCAATCAATCAAAGTGTTGTGTCAGCCCTGCGATAATCTGGCGACTTGTCCAGGGTGTACCCCGCCTCTCGCCCATAGTCAGCTGGGATAGGCTTCAGTTTGCCCGCGACCCTGTAGAACAGGATAAGTGGCTACAGATAATGGATGGATGGATGGATGGATGGATAAAGGGTTGCTAGAATTAGGTGTCTTCTGAAGAAGATCAATATTGGTTGATATACAGTACCAGTCAAAAGTTTGGCCAAGCCTTCTAATTCAATGTTTATTCTTTATTTTTATTAATTAAGTCACTTCATGTCTCAAAGTAATGATGGATGTCGTTTCTCTTTACTTACTTGAGCGGTTCTTGATATAATATGGATTACTACAGTTGTGGAATATTTACTATATTTTTACTATTTACTGTTTGATCTCAAATACATTAAGAAGGCAAGAAACTTGTACACTAATTAACTTTTGATGAGGCACAGCTGTTAATTGAAAAGCATTCCAGGTCATGAAGAATCTAAAATATGAAACACATTTTGTTTTTTTAACACTTGTTTGTTTACCACATAATTCCGTATATGTTTCAGATGTTATTTAATAGTTTTAATGTCTACAGTATTGTTCTACAACGTAGAAAATACAAAATACAGAAAAAAAACCTATAAAATGAGTAGGGGTGTACAAACTTTTGACTTGGACTTGGATATATATAAAAATTGTTGATTCCACAGTGGTGCTCAGTGAATGGTGATTTGGGACAATGAGGAAGCGAGACTGGTTTTTCAGAACAATGGTGTTCAGTAATTGGTTGTTGCAAACAATGGCAGTCAGTGATTGAATGATGGGAATAATGCTGTACAGTGATTGGCCATCGGGAACAGTATTGATCAGTGATTGGTCATTGGGAACAGTGCTGATCAGTGATTGGTCATTGGGTACAGTATTGATCAGTGATTGTTAATTGGAAACATTGTTGGTCAGTGATTGGACTTTGTGTACAGTGTTGATCAGTGATTGTTAACTGGGAACAGTATTGATCAGTGATTAGTCATCGGGAACAGTGTTGATTAGTGATTGGCCATCGGGAACAGTGTTGATCAGTGATTGGTCAGTGGAAACAGTGTTGATCAGTGATTGGTCAGTGGGAACAGTGTTGATCAGTGATTGGTCACTGGGAACAGTGTTGATCAGTGATTGGTCATCAGGAACAGTGTTGATCAGTGATTGGCCATCGGGAACAGTGTTGATCAGTGATTGGTCAGTAGGAACAGTGCTGATTAGTGATTGGTCATTGGGAACAGTGTTGATCAGTGATTGGTCATTGGGAACAGTGCTGATTAGTGATTGGTCATTGGGAACAGTATTGATCAGTGATTGGTCATTGGGAACAGTGTTGGTCAGTGATTGGACTTTGGGAACAGTGTTGATCAGTGATTGATCAGTGGGAACAGTGTTGCTCAGTGATTGGTCAGTGAGAACAGTGTGGATCAGTCATTGGTCATTGGGAACAGTGTGGATCAGTGATTAGTCATCGGGAACATTGCTGATCAGTGATTGGTCATTGGGAACAGTGCTGATCAGTGATTGGTCATTGGGAACAGTATTGATCAGTGATTTGTCATGGGGAACAGTATTGATCAGTGATTGGTCATTGGGAACAGTGTTGGTCAGTGATTGGACTTTGGGAACAGTGTTGATCAGTGATTGATCATCGGGAACAGTGTTGATCAGTGATTGGTCATCAGGAACAGTGTTGATCAGTGATTGGTCATCGGGAACAGTGTTGATCAGTGATTGGTCATCAGGAACAGTGTTGATCAATGATTGGTCATCGGGAACATGTGCAAGTAGAAGTTTGTGAGGCTTTACACACTGATGATGAGTTCAGTGAACCTGCTTTTGCAACTCATATAACAAACAGCTGTGATGTGAGATGGAGAATTGTATCAAGAGCAGGATACCAACATCTGGTCAAAAATGAGATTTTTCCTGGTCAAAAATTAGATTCTTCCTTCTTTTTTTCAAAATAAAAAATCAAATAGACCTAAAAATTTGCCAAATCTAGCAAGCAAGCAAGCAAGCAAGCAAACAAACAAACAAACAAACAAACAAACAAACAAACAAACAAACAAACAAAAACATGCCAAGTCAGCACCATGCATTTCCCAATAATAACACATGGTAATGCTGTGCTTTTTTTTTTTTCAACAGCTATCAAAAAGTTCTTATAAACACCGCTTTAGCTGTCTCTGTGGAATGTGACCTCACTCTGCTTCATCTCATGGTGCAGATTGATGATGTAAGCTGCCAGACCTTGGCACAGTCCGGATGAATCACAGTGGTGTTGGGACACCTGGCGCTGCACAAACAGTCCATTGTATTGGTGCCAGAATAACAGCTCAACTGCATGCCTCTGCTTACTTTAACACATGATGAGACACGGATTAACCCAGAGACTAAATTACACTGTCAATGAGGAATCTTTAGTGAGGAGACGCGTCAGTGTGTGTCAGGAAGTAACAGGCCACGCTACTGTACGATAAAAGGGGATTAAAGGGGTTTCCAAAACACTGAGAAACCTGTGCTGTTTAATAGCATGCTGGATTATTATTATGCGGAATATTATTATCTTCTAATGAAGATGTGCTAATTGTTATATAAAGACTGGAAGATACTACTGACTGTAGAAGATATAAAAGACACCCTGAACAATGACGATGAACCTTTATAATTAAGATGTATAGTGTTCATCAGTAACATTCAAAATTTATTTTGTGATTAATTTCTTAGTTTACTTTTTTGTTGTTTAGTTTAAGCACCATTTGTTTCCAACATTACCCATAATGCTGATAGGGGTGCAATGGGATTTAGCCCTTGCTTCATCTCCACCTAAAGCGAGTGCTGCAGCTGCGCTTTAGCATTTCTCTCTCAGCTCCTTATCAGTACACTATGCTTAGAAAGATCAGCTTCCAAAGCTTCAAGTTTCATGCTAACACTGTCATCAGCACCACCAGGCTCGTCATCTCATAGATCGTTAGCTATCATCAACACGTGCACACACCCAGCTTGACCTTTGAGCCCTGAGGGCAGTCAAACAGGTCAGAGATCACATGTTCAGAGGTCAGATGACTGGTCTGATTTCTGCATGGGTCGCAAGAACCTTATGTTGAAAGATGTTCTCAGAGTTGGGAGGAGGAGCAGAAGGAGGGGCCCATCACTGATTTAATGGAAAGATGGCTTGAGGTAGCTAATGCATGACATGTCATGTTGGAAATGTTGAAGTTCAATGACTCAGTGACATCACTGTTATTACTGATAGTGATTCTGATTTGAAGATGCCACTTTTTTTTTTTTAAATATTGTTAGCTTCTGATTTATTAGGTACAGCAAGGTATCTACACTCAGGCCATTTTATATGTGTTTTCCATTTCCAATTACGATCTTCAAAGAGAAAGAAAAAAGTGGTGTGGTTGGTAAGGGAATGATTGTTTTGTGGATGTTCCACAACATTAACTGCAACTATAAATGGATAAAAATGTATAACATTAAAAATGACAGAGAGATTTTCACATGTACACACACTTACTGCTAAAATTTGAATTAAACTGAAGCTGTATTTAACCACATGAGGGCAATATTAGCCTGCGAGTATGAGCCTCTATGTTTGTGCTGCTTTTGAATGCTACAGAGGCAGAAAAATGAAGCAGAATGAAAGAAGCATGATGTGTATGAAGTTGTGTATCTGTTTGTTCAATAAATAGATTCACTATTTATCCTTCTGAGACAAAAAACCCCAAACTTTCTTATTCTTACATGCATTCAGTGCCACATGAGTTTCTGTTATTTATTTTTTTATTTTTTAACCCAGGCAAACCTTTAAAAAGCAGCCATAATACTATAACTGTATAACTATGTTTTAGTCATACTTGTGAACATTGTGTGGATTTCTTAAAACAACAACAACAGAAAAACCCAACCCAATGAACTAGTCTTTCGGTTTTAGCATAATTGTCCTATTTATTATGAGAATATCATTTAAATATTTCCTTGTTCACTCTCATATTCACCCTAATGGACTTACAGCAGCTCCTGTTTTTGTCAGCATAAATTGAACCCGGAGGGTCTTCCAAATTAACGAACATGTCAGATGACCTTCGTCTTGGTGAACGGCGTGAACATATCCGCCATGGCAAAACCCAAGCTGTTAGCAAGTTAAATGAATGCATATGCTACTGACATGTTTGATTTGCTCACATCCTGCTCTCAGTATGGAAATGTTCATGTTGGATAAGAGCCTCGGTGACAAACAGGCCATGTGCAGCTGTGCGGATGCTTCAGCACTAGCTGTGTTCAGTTTGCTCTGCCCCGAGGCTTTGGGCTGCATCCCGATCACAAGACCGAACACTGTTTTTAACTAACAGCTGCCTAAATACAGGACACACACACTGACTTCTGTTTCAAGACAAAGAGGTCGAATGAGCTTTTGAAGAAGTTTATAGAGAATATTTATAACATTATTATTAAATATTACTTACAGCTTAACAAGGAATTGTCTAAAGCCACAGATCCATCCATCCATCCATCCATCCATCCATCCATCCATCTGTTCTTCCATCCATCCATTCATCCATCCATCCCTCCATCCAGCCATCTGCCCATCCATCTATCTGTCCATCCATCCATTCTTTCTTCCATCCATCCATCCATCCATCCATGGTTGGATGGTTTTATTTAATTTAAAATTAAATTAAATAAAATAAAACCATCCAAGCATCTGTCCTTCCATCCATCCACCCACCCACCCATCCATCCATCCATCCATCCATCCATCCATCCATCCATCCATCCATCCATCCATCCATCCATCAATTCATCCATCCATCCATCCAACCATCTGTCCTTCCATCCATCCATCATCCATCCATCCATCCATCCATCCATCCATCCATCAATCCATCCATCCCTCCATCCAGGCATCTGTCCATCCATTCATCCAGCCATCCATCTGTCCTTCCAGCCATCCATTCACCCATCCATCCATACGTTCATCCATCCATCTGTCCTTCCATCCATCCATCCATCCATCCATCTATCCCTCCATCCATCCATCTGTCTGTCTGTCCATCCACACACCCATCTGTCTGTCCATCCATCCATCCATCAAATTGCGCATGCTGTTCTTATTCCTGAGAGTGCAACAGATTGCCGGAAAACCCTTTTTACACACACACACACACACACACACACACACACACACACACTATATATATATATATATATATATATATATATATATATATATACACATGTATATATATATATATATATATAAGAATAACACTGTATTTTTCAGATGAGCGTGTGGCGTGTGAAGGAAAAAGGCATAGCTCTCTCTCTCTCTCTCTCTCTCTCTCTCTCTCTCTCTCTCTCTGTGTGTTTAGGTGTGTGTGTGTGTGTGTGTGTGTCCTGAAGGAGATGAAATGGCACCCTGCATGCTTGAATGGTCTGCTGTAACAGTTCACAGGGGCTTGAATATGATGAGGTCTGCAGCATGGCCGAGAAAGGATAACTGCAATTACTGGAGTTTAGCATGAAGTAAACATATTGGCCTGCTACACACACACACACACACACACACACACACACACACACACACACACACACACATTTAGAACACTTAGTGGAGTCCCTGTGCTTATAACAGAAATAATAATAGAAATTATTTTATATTGTTATACACTCATGATTATGGTTCAGGTTCAGCATGCTGTAACCCTTAAAAGGCGTAGATGCTTCACTGAGAAACTAACGGCTGAAACAGTCGAAGAGTCACCACTCTGAAATCGACGCTTATAGACATCTACAATATACAATATACCGTTGTATACTGATTATTTGCTTATGGATTGCTAAATGGATAGATTAAAAATTTTCTGTCCCATTGAGAAGCTGTCTTCTAATGTCCCATATTTTGGCAGATCCAAAAGTAATACTGTTTTATTCCCCTTATACCACTAAATAAATAAATAAATAAATAAATAAAAATCCAATGCTCTTTTGGCTGCTCCTGTTAGCCTATCATCCTTCCCAATTTATGATCTGCATGTTTGATTTTGTTAAGTTTTACACCAGACACCCTTCCTGATGCAAACATCCCCAGTCTATCTGGGCTTGGGACCGGCACTAAGTATGCACTGGCTTGTGCAACCCCAGTAGCTGGGTATTTTACCTAATCTGCATGTATTTGAACTGTGGGAGGAAAGCCATACAGATACAAGGAGACCATGCAAACTCCACACAGAAAGGTGCCCGTCAACCATGATATTCAAACCTGGAACCTTCTTGCTTATCCTTCACTAATCCATTGTGGGTGACCTGGAGCCATCCCAGCTGACAAGTGGTTAGAAGCGGGGTTCACCCTGAACAGAGTGACAGGGCTAACACAGACAGACAGATAACCATTCACACTTACATTCACACCTATGGGCAATTTAGAGCAGCCAGTTGACCTAATCCTCATGTCTTTGGATTGTAGGAGGAAACTGGAGCATCCTGAGAAAACCCACACTGGCATGAGGAGAATATGCATTTCCACACAGAAAGGCCCCAGTCGACCAGAAGGTATGAACCCAGAACCTTCTTGCTATGAGGTGACAGTGAGAACCATTGCACCACTGTGCTTCCCTCTTTCTGCTAGTTAATAAGTTAATAAGATAAAACAAGCAGACCATGGTTACTAAAGAAGGCAACTGGACTTGCTTGAAATTCTTGAAGATGCTTCACCTCCCATCCAAAAGGCTTCTTCAGTTCTGTCTGATGAGTGGGGAGTTCCAGGTATTTATTCTCTAGTGGATCAAAAGCAGCCCTAAGGAGAGTCACTGAAGTCACCTGGGTCATTGAGTCATCCTGTAGGTGTAAGTCTCTGGGGGCTGGGTGTGAATGGTGTTAGCAGCCTAGAGAGTCATTAGGGTGATTAGATTAGGGTGAGAGACAATGGGTCATTGTCTCTCTCTGCCATCATGTGAGTCATTGAAGTCAGCTGAGTCTTGGTGTGGATGTTTGTTCAGTTTTCTGGGAAGTGTGCCAAGACCACCTCCTCTGTTCAGTGATGGTTGTTCCGGTTGATGAAGATGGCTTCTTTTACTCCTCTTTCAAACCACTGGTCTTATCTTGCTAGAATGTGTTCATTGCAGTCCTGAAATGAGTGTCCTTTGTTATTAAGGTGAAGATAGACTGCAGAGTCCTGGCCTGAGGAACTGGCTCGCCTGTGTTGAGCCATGTGTTTGTGAAGCGGTTGTTTCGTTTCTCCAATGTACAGGTCTATGCATTCTTTACTGCATTGAATTGCATACACGACGTTGTCCTGTTTGTGTCTGGGTATTCTGTCTTTAGGTTGGACCACTTTCTGCCTCAGAGTGTTACTGGGTCTGAAATGTACAAGGATGTTGTGTTTGTCGAAGATCCTCCTGAGTTTCTCAGATAGTCCAGAAATGTTGGGAGTGACAATGTTCTTGTGTTTGTTGTTGTTTTCTTCCCTGTCCATTATGTTTCTTTTTCTGGTCTCGATGAAAGCCCAGCTGGGATACCCGCACTTCTGAAGTGCTTTCTTGATGTGTTTCTGCTCTTTCTCTTTTCCCTCTACTGTTGTAGGAATGTTCTAAGCCCTGTGGTGTAAGGTCCTAATAACCCCCAATTTGTGTTCCAGTGGGTGGTGAGAGTCATTTTCCAGTTGCCTTCTTTAGCAACCACGGTTTACTATCACCTGGATGACTGAGAACCTTCACAGACATAAAACAAGCAGCCAAAATATGTTGCCAAGACACCACAAAGTGCAAAGTCTTCTGTCCCGAAGACATTCCTGTTGTGGAAAATGTAAATCTACATTGTTACAAAGCTCTGACACTGGAGACTCCTGCCAAAAACTACTAAATAAACATTTCCTTAGAGAAAACTTTACATAATCGATGATTAAATATTATTTTAAATCCATTTACGGTATGTGGAACGTCATAAAAGTCCCTGTGTAAGTTCTACTGAAAAAAACAAACCAGTACCCATTTCTGTTAGTTCTTAGGGGTTTTCTAAATAATGGTAACAATAGTTTATATTTTCTGTATGAGTCCATCACATAATTGATCTGTTTATTGTTTGGAGACCTGTTTAATGGTTTGCTAATGGGATTTAAAGATCTCTAATGGTGACATGATGGTAATAAATTACCATCAGTTTATTTGGTAATCTGATGGACCTACTGTGGTATCCACATTTGCAATGATGCTGTACTTCATTGTGTCTACAGACAAACAAGAAAGTAGGATCACAGTCTACCAAAACAACTGACTTACACCAAGGTCACACATAGCCAGTTGATCCATGAGAACCATCACTGAGGCTACCGTGGCCATTCTGGCAGATTTTGGAGGTAATCTGTCGCATAAATTTGGGCGGAGTAAATATTCAAATGAAGCCATGGTAGCCACAATGGTAGGTACAGAAGACGCCGGTAAAACCAATACTATGTATAGCAATGTATGATCTTATGGCAATGACAGCGGTGTGTATGATTTTCATGGCTGCAGTATGGCATAGCCATGGCAAGACGAAATAAGCCAGACCCCCGAGGCAAACTTTTCACTTTCTGCAGAATGTTGTTCTGTGAATGTTTTGAACTCAATGGTTGCGACTGAATGCTATGGTAACCCCCGGTAGCCCATGTAAGCCTCATGTATGTCTCAAAAATGCTCAAGGATGCTCACAGATGCCTTCATGGTTGTGACTGATGAATTCATCCGGCGTTGACCCACGGCAATTTTCAACACAACCAAACTTTCTGGGGATGGAAGCCATGCCCTCATGGTTGTCAAGATAGCTCCACGGCTCTCACATATTCTGACGGAAGGGCCTGGAACACATGCCTGTTGACCCTCGGAAGACTCAAAATCATCTACTGGCATCTACCATGAAGCGATTCCAGCTATGTGAGACTTCAGCTTTATGATTTGAATGCTGGGAAAAATCTAACACCTGCTGTATGTTTGCAAAACTATCCGTTGGACAATGTAATAAGTTGTCACATAGGCTGTAATTTGGTACATTATCTGCTCAGATAACTCTACAACATTTCCTCAAAGCAATTTCTGTTCTCTGTCACACCTAATTTACCGCTAGACTCAGTGATCGAGTCGAATAGTGTGTGAGAGAGATTAAACATTATTGTTGTAGCTCTTCGGTGTGGCAGTTTGACTTATTTCACCATCATGATCATCATGTAGATTGCTTACCCTGTTACTCGATCATGTTCATCAAGGCATTGGGTAAATCTGGAGATATACTCAGAAATATCTCAGGACCTGTTTGTAGGTCTAGACTTCTCAAGAAACACACCATTCCCATTCCTCCCACTGTAGTTATTCATTGCAGTGCTTTAAGATGAATGAATGACTAATAAGCTGAGATGTAATAGAATTAAAACCAATCAATCAGAACAAATTAATCAATTCTTGTATTTTCATCCCAGGTCTTTGGTGTCTGGCATTTAATTGACCCTTTAAGGTTGCAATATTGCTGGAGATAACAAGACAACTGTTGGAACTAGATGAATGATTTCCCATTTGGAGCTCAGAATTACGAGAGGACAAATTCCCTGAAATGTTCAGATTTTAAACCTCAGTCATTCCTTCATCCATTTTTAGCTGATCTGGCCATAGGCCAGGCCAGATGAGCTTATACGATCACATGTTGTCCATCCATCATCCGTCGTCATCGTTATCTGTCCACAATTTACAAAAATCACTACTCCTACAGGATTGATTGGATTTCGATCAAACTTACATACAACGCTCTCCAGGTGGGTGTGCATTAAAATTGTCAAGATGGTGGTGCCACCTGTCATATTTACGATTTTATGGGTGTCTGAAATTTAGGGTGACTCATCACATTAAATGCTACTCTTCATAAACTGTTGGGATGTTTTCACTGAAACTCACCCAGAAGACTCTAAAGTCATATACCAACAAGAATTGTTCACCAGATGGTGCCACTTACCATCGATGAGGCTACAGAGGGATCAGGTGCGATTTCAGGAAAATTGGTACTCCTCCTACAGGAGTGATCAGATTTTGATCAATCTCATACTGAATGTTCCCCAGGTTGGTATGGATAAAAATTGTCAAGACGGTGGCACCACCTGTCATATTTAACATTTTATGGGCGTTTGAAAATTTTGGGTGACTTGTCACACCAAACGCTAGTCTTCGTAAACTGCTAGGATGTTTTCACTGAAACTCACCCAGAAGGCTCTAAAGACATATTCCAACAAGAATTGTTTACCAGGTGGCGCCACTTGCCATGCATGCAGCTACACAGGGTTCATATGCAATTTCACAAAAATCGTGACTCCTCCTACTGGATTGATTGGATTTCAAACTCACACATTGTCACAAAACAGATTTACAGAAATCCAGATGTTGATTCAGATCATAACAATAATCTAAGGACATAATAATGTTTTAAACATCCATGGCAAAGACTCAAAATCAAGCTGTTCTGCTTTGAATACCATTGAACTTTGTGTTTATTGACAGTAACCACAGCCTTTAAAAGTAACACCACCTCAGATTAGGAGATAGGTCACTCAGTAAACACTCGCGAAATGTTCAGTACAAGACAGCATAAACACTGATTGACTCCGGTGTAAATAAATAAATAATCACCAAACCAACACGCTGGATGAAATTTGATCTGTAAATGAAACTCATCTATAAATAAGTGGTAATATTTTTAAGTATGCACAGAATTTTGAAGGAAGAATAATTTGGCCCAACCTTTGGCCTAGAGCTTCTGGTTTGGCCAATATCTCTACCATTTAAATCAAACTACATCTTATTCATGCAAAGAATTAATAAGTAGAGAGGTCCTAAATACATCGTCAAATTTTGTGCCGTCAGCACATTAGAATGTCAGGTCTGATAGATTTAAAGGATTTTCAGGAGTTATAGATAAATTTGTGAAGATGGGTTTACTTTTTTTTTTAAGTTCGGTTTTTGCTCACTGGCAGTTACATGATTCTTTGAATTGCAAAAATACCAATTGAACATCTCATCTCATCTCATTATCTCTAGCCGCTTTATCCTGTTCTACAGGGTCGCAGGCAAGCTGGAGCCTATCCCAACTGACTACAGGCGAAAGGCAGGGTACACCCTGGACAAGTCGCCAGGTCATCACAGGGCTGACACATAGACACAGACAACCATTCACACTCACATTCACACCTACGGTCAATTTAGAGTCACCAGTTAACCTAACCTGCATGTCTTTGGACTGTGGGGGAAACCGGAGCACCCGGAGGAAACCCACGCGGACACGGGGAGAACATGCAAACTCCACACAGAAAGGCCCTCGCTGGCCACGGGGCTCGAACCCAGGACCTTCTTGCTGTGAGGCGACAGCGCTAACCACTACACCACCGTGCCGCCCCCAATTGAACATTTATAGGAAAAAAAAAATCAAATCTGAGAGCAGTAAGCGTTTATCTGCTCTATATCGAGCCCTATAACAGTGCTTCCCTCTCTGTAAGGGTTCATACCTCAAACCTTGATGTCAAAAAATGAATTTTAAGATTTGGGTTTGGTTTACGTACAGATACAGTTCTGTTCAAAAGTTTATATGTCTGACTGAAAAACTTACAATTTTGTCAACAAAACAAATATAGAATTGGAAAATGGTCAAATATGTCCTGTAACAAGATGAGAGTTCAAAACATTTGGCAAGATCAAAACAGAGTCAAATGTTTTCTTAAGAACTGATCTGAAGAAATAGTGTATCTGTGTACTTTCTGGAAAAGTTTCAACAGTTACTGTATGTCAAGAAGAATGGATTAATTACGAGGAAAAGTTACAGGAAGAGTTACAGCTTACTGAACTGATATGTTTTGCTTTCATTATTAATAGAGGAGCAGAGCTCCATACTTAAGACAATATGGTAATGCATCGACTTGATTTTTGATGGCTTTTGCGACCGTACGATGTCCGAAAGTACATACAAACAACATACCTGAACCACCATGGGGAACCAATCGTAAGTGCAAAACAACGTATCTCATCAACACTTGACCACCAGACAACGAAATGTGTATCTTTATTTCCGTAAGATAGATGGTTTTTATCCAGTGCTTATTTTCATTTACATTTTAAAAAATAACGTGGGATTATTTACTAACACTGTCAAGGCCCTTGGCATTAAGACCAATAGCAGAGTCTCTGATGGGTGCAGCTGTGTTCTATTCCTCTTGAACACGAGTATAGCATCAAACACTGGACATCAAACATCATGCACCATACACCAAGCACCGTGCAAACTGAAGAAAACAAAACAAGCATAATTAACGTAACATGGTTGTAAACAGGGCTGGCTCTAGGTCTTTGGCTGCCCTAGGCGAGATTGAGTTTTGGCGCACCCCCCCCCCAAGAAAAAAACCCCTCTAATAACATCTAAATAACACTTTAATCTAATCACTCTATTCTATTACTATTAAACAATGTATGGTGCATGGACAATAAACAAGAAGTCATTTTTATCTTTTTCATTATTGTTATTATTGTTATCATTATTAACATAAAGTGTCACAAAGTAAAATGACCACACAAATTCAATACATATCTCCATATAATGGGCAAAAACTCTTCCGCACCCTGTTCAAAGTATAGTGCATGGACAATAAACAAGAAATTATTTTTAGTTTCTTTTTTGCTATTAAAAGTTAAGTCATCTCTGAAGAATTAACAAATTAAATGAATAAAAAAATTCTACATTTCTAAATTGTGCAAACTTAAGCACCCTGTTAGGACATCAGTGGGCTGTATTTTCAAACAAAAGTGCTATTATGGGTACTTTGTTATTGAAGTCTATTGCTGTTTGCATCTAGTTAGCTAGGCAGACATTGATTCAGGCATCTAAAATATTAATTTGCCACTATAATGGTTGATATGAGAGATTAGATCAGACTTACGACTTCGCTCTATTTGTTTCTTCCTGTAGCCTTCGTTTGCGCCCTTGCGCACCCGAGAGTTTGGATTTCTTCATTTAAGCACTTGTAGTCTGGGCTACTTTTTGCAGTGGATAGCCATTCTCATTCCCCGATGAACACCGCTCCCCCCGCCCCCCTTATAACCTATCATTGTGCATTTTTAGTAGGCATAAGGAAATCACCGACCACTACTGCGTAGGCTACACTTGTTTTTCAACCTTTGTGAGCCAGGGCGCACTTTTTTCAATGAAAAAATCTCAAGGCACATCACCAATAGAAAATGTTGACTGAAACTAAAACGCTGTTGTCAATATTTACAATATACAGTCATTCTATAATTTTCCACGGTACACTTGGTGATCTCTCACGGCACACTAGTGTTCCATGGTACTAGAGTTTGGCAGCACAGTGGTTGAAAACACTGTACACCACTGATGCACTTGGTAACATCTCCATTCAATAACTCCATCCCTCCTTTTTGGTGGGGTTTTGGTCGCCCTTGGCGCCCCTGGGCACACTTTGCACTTAGGCTATTACATGGCGAAAACAGAGAATAGCCGCGGATGCGCACTTGCGCGCCCGAAGACACACTATAGACAGGGCGAACCACTGTTGAGCGCTTATTGTTTCATGATTAACAACCACCACCACACCCCATCCCGCTTTTTTTGACAAATCGCACCCTGACTACATGCTTTGCTGTACAATTAAATTAGGCTAAGACATTATAATGCTGACTCGTTTTCAGAATAGTGGAAGTCATAATTTTTCTCCCCCCGTTTCTGCGTCCCTGGATGGACGCAGCGCCCTTAGCATTTGCCTATATTGCCTATGCCACGGGCCGGCTCTGGTTGTAAATGCATACTTTTGCAGAGTAATGTTTACAGATTACATTCTGAATGTTACACACTATTATCCTCTGCGCTCAAAGTCTCGTGCTAAACCGCAGTTCAACCAATGCACCGAACACAAACAAAACACACTCAATAAACAGCACACAAACTTTACATTGTGCGTGAATGACATATCAGGATGACAGACAGCAAAGCTTTATAACATACCGCATTAAACCTCTGACAGAGGCACATGGGGAATATAAACACAGCAGTGAGCATCTGTAGTGTAACAAATACAACTTCCTGGGCTGACAGCTCTGCCCAGAACATGAATAATGAGTGACAGCTCTGGCTGCGACTTATACACACATTTTACGCTCATCGGGAGCTTCGCTTTTAGGCAGTGCCTAATTATATACAACCCCGATTCCAAAAAAGTTGGGACAAAGTACAAATTGTAAATAAAAACAGAATGCAATGATGTGGAAGTTTCAAAATTCCATATTTTATTCAGAATAGAACACAGATGACATATCAAATGTTTAAACTGAGAAAATGTATCATTTAAAGAGAAAAATTAGGTGATTTTAAATTTCATGACAACAACACATATCTCAAAAAAGTTGGGACAAGGCCATGTTTACCACTGTGAGACATCCCCTTTTCTCTTTACAACAGTCTGTAAACGTCTGGGGGCTGAGGAGACAAGCTGCTCAAATTTAGGGATAGGAATGTTAACCCATTCTTGTCTAATGTAGGATTCTAGTTGCTCAACTGTCTTAGGTCTTTTTTGTCATATCTTCCATTTTATGATGCGCCAAATGTTTTCTGTGGGTGAAAGATCTGGACTGCAGGCTGGCCAGTTCAGTACCCGGACCCTTCTTCTACGCAGCCATGATGCTGTAATTGATGCAGTATGTGGTTTGGCATTGTCATGTTGGAAAATGCAAGGTCTTCCCTGAAAGAGACGTCGTCTGGATGGGAGCATATGTTGCTCTAGAACCTGGATATACCTTTCAGCATTGATGGTGTCTTTCCAGATGTGTAAGCTGCCCATGCTACACGCACTAATGCAACCCCATACCATTAGAGATGCAGGCTTCTGAACTGAGCGCTGATAACAACTTGGGTCGTCCTTCTCCTCTTTAGTCCAAATGACACGGCGTCCCTGATTTCCATAAAGAACTTCAAATTTTGATTCGCCTGACCACAGAACAGTTTTCCACTTTGCCACAGTCCATTTTAAATGAGCCTTGGCCCAGAGAAGACGTCTGCGCTTCTGGATCATGTTTAGATACGGCTTCTTCTTTGAACTATAGAGTTTTAGCTGGCATCGGCGGATGGCACGGTGAATTGTGTTCACAGATAATGTTCTCTGGAAATATTCCTGAGCCCATTTTGTGATTTCCAATACAGAAGCACTCCTGTATGTGATGCAGTGCCGTCTAAGGGCCCGAAGATCACGGGCACCCAGTATGGTTTTCCGGCCTTGACCCTTACGCACAGAGATTCTTCCAGATTCTCTGAATCTTTTGATGATATTATGCACTGTAGATGATGATATGTTCAAACTCTTTGCAATTTTACACTGTTGAACTCCTTTCTGATATTGCTCCACTATTTGTCGGTGCAGAATTAGGGGGATTGGTGATCCTCTTCCCATCTTTACTTCTGAGAGCTGCTGCCACTCCAAGATGCTCTTTTTATACCCAGTCATGTTAATGACCTATTGCCAGTTGACCTAATGAGTTGCAATTTGGTCCTCCAGCTGTTCCTTTTTTGTACCTTTAACTTTTCCAGCCTCTTATTGCCCCTGTCCCAACTTTTTTGAGATGTGTTGCTGTCATGAAATTTCAAATGAGCCAATATTTGGCATGAAATTTCAAAATGTCTCACTTTTGACATTTGATATGTTGTCTATGTTCTATTGTGAATACAATATCAGTTTTTGAGATTTGTAAATTATTGCATTCCGTTTTTATTTACAATTTGTACTTTGTCCCAACTTTTTTGGAATCGGGGTTGTATATATATATATATATATATATATATATATATATATATATATATATATATATATATTTGAACTACCAAGACGCAGCTGACTTCAATGACTCACATGATGGCAGAGCAAGCCAACAACCCACAGATCACCCTAATGACCCTCTAGGCTGCTAACACCATTCACACCCAGCCTCCAGTGACCCTAACAATTTCAGGATAACTGAGAGGGTCAACAACCCATGTGACCTCAGCGATTCTCCTTTGGGTTGCTTTTGGTCCACTAGAGGATAAATACCTGGAACTCCCCACTAGTCAGACAGAACTGAAGAAGCCTTTCAGATGAGAGGTCACAATATAACTCTAGTGGCGTATCTAGCCACAGCCCATCCATCCATCCATCCATCCATCCATCCATCCATCCATCCATCCATCCATCCATCTGCCCTTCCATCCATCCATCCATCCATCCATCCATCCATCCATCCATCCATCCATCCATCCATCTGCCCTTCCATCCATCCATCCATCCATCCATCCATCCATCCATCCATCCATCCATCTGTCCGTCCATGCATCCATCCATCTATTCATCTGTCCATCCATCCATCCATCCATCCATCCATCCATCCATCCATCTGTCCTTCCATCCATCTGTCTGTCCTTCCATCCATCATCCATCCATCCATCCATCCATCCATAAATCCATCTGTCCTTCCATCCATCCATCCGTCCATCCATCTATCTGTCTGTCCTTCCATCCATCTGTCCATTCATCCATCTATCTACGGTATCTGTCCATCCATCCATCCATCCATCCATCCATCCATCCATCTATCTATCTATCCATCCATCCATCCATCCACCCATCCATCCATCAAATTATGCATGTTGTTCTTATTACTGAGAGTGCAACAGGCTGCAGGAAGGCCCGTTCCCCCCCCCCCCCCCACACACACACTCACACACAAGAACAACACTGTGCTTTTCAGATGAGGGTGTGAAGGAAAAAGACATAGCCTTCTCTCTCTCTCTCTCTCTCTCTCTCTCTCTCTCTCTCTCTCTCATTCATGGCAGTCCATAGTGAGCAGAACACGCATTAGCTATGGCAGACCAAGGCCTGAGGAAACCAACACCCCAAACTAGGTCTGGAGCTACACCACAACCGTCAGACAAAACATTCAAACAAAGACTAAACATCAAACTATACAAATACAGAAAGAAAAAAAGAGGGGAAAAAGAAAAAAAATGAAAAAGAAAAAGGAAAAAGCTCCAGTGAGAAGCAGAACAGAACAGAAAACCCAGGTTCCAGGTTATTGCCTGTAGGGAGTTCTGCATGTTCTCCCTGTGACTGTATGAGGTTTCTCTGGGTTCTCCAGTTTCCTTCCACTTCCTAACACATGGTAGGTGCATTGGTTATACACATTTCGCCAAGATTGGATGACTATAAATGAATGAATGAATGAATGAAGGGTATGCAAATTTTATACATAGTTGTATCTCTAATTAGATTCTTTAACAATAAACAGAATGACAGTTGGAGCATTTAACTATAATCTATGGTGAAGACAAAAAAAAACCCCACCTGGGAGAGCCTTCGGAGAACTTTAAACATCAGATCATGAAATTCAACCATCATTAACATGTTTTAAGTCAGTAATGATCACCGATTGGTGCAGTTATCTCAAAGCAACTATAATCCTCGCTAAACAACAAAAAAGAGTCTGTCTTTCCAAACCTAACATGGTCCATCCATCATTTCCTTCTTTGTCAGTGTTATCTATATCCCCTGAGTACCATGAACCAAGTGTTTAAAAATAGTCTTGTGTTAATTGTCAAGACCTTTTTTCACCTAAAGCTCTTATCTTGATGGATCTGACTTGAAGTCTGATATTCCTGAAGAATCAAATTCAAAGCGCATCATCTTGTACGGTCTGTAATACCAGGGCTGCTAGCAGTGGCCAATGTCCAAGCAGATGCTCGGGTCTCGTCGGTCCTGAGGGCAGTGTGTAATTAACACATCCGACAGCGTGAGAAATACACGGTGCTTTTCATTTCGAGACAACCCCTGGGCATGCTTAGCATCTCGTGCGTGTGTGTGTGTATGTATGTGTGTGTGAGTGTGTGAGCAATCAGAGATGATGGGTCTATTGGAAAGGACTGATGAAGACATAGAAACGAGGGGGGTCCGGAAGGAGGAAATGATCAAAGCGAGGGAAGAATAAAAGAGGAAATGCAAAAGGGAAAACAAAACAAAACAAGAAATGGAAGACGATGGAAGGTGGAACAAGGAGGGAGGGAACAAAAAAAGAAGGAATAAAGAAAGAAGGGAGGGAGGATGAGAGAGAAGGAGGGGAGGATTGTGGTGGGTCTCTGTTGAGGTAGTTTGGAATATTAATTAAATGTATTAAACAAACATGGCAGAGGAGTGTTGGGGGTTGCTCCATCTGCTGTCTGTTCAGATGGGGGGATCTCTGAGGAGGAGCTGGGTCTTAGTTTAACTTCAGCAGGACACACACACACACACACACACACACACACACACACACACACACACACACACACACACGAAGACAGATGGGCTTGGCTGTCTCTAGGGACAGACCCACAGCTTCGCTCTGCCTCAAGGCCCTGTTCCCTTTGAGCTGAAAGATGCAGACGAGGAGAAACATGGAGGACTGAGGGGGAACAGAGAGAGAGAGAGAGAGAGAGAGAGAGAGAGAGAGAGAGAGAGAGTGTTCATGCCTACACACACAACGCTGAGATGCTTAAGGTTGAGAGTCGGCACTATATATATACACACTGTATATATATATATATATATATATATATATATATATATATATATATATATATATATATATATGTGTGTGTGTGTGTGTGTGTGTGTGTGTGTGTGTATTCATGAGTGTATGCCCATGATGTGGATATTTAATCTCATTGAATTTACCTCTCCAGAGAGCTCAATCTGAATGCTAGCAGGGAATCAGGAATTCAATATCTTCATTCTTGTCAAGCTTAATAACAATCGCATGTACAGTTTATGGGTCGAGAGCAGATGTGGCTTATTTTGCATCCTAAGAAAATGACTAATATACATAAATATCATGTGATTTTATTCCATTTGCATCTCCGCTGGTGCTTGGAGGTAAAAGTGACATATTAATGAAGAAATAGTTCTCGAGTACAAAGAAATTCAGTTAAAAACCCCCATAAATGAACAAATTTGACACTGGAGCAATAAAGAAAAATAATATGCCGAAATTGATTCTTGTCTTTTCTTGCAAAGATTCAACTTTTATTCTGAGTGAAAACAAATTAAAGCTAGACGGCTTTTCGATTTCATAAAATCGGTGAAATTTAGTTCCCTCCGAAATGTAGTCATTGTGATGTATGTTTATTTCTGTAATATCTCACAAAATATCAGGCCATTCTGTTCTGTGGCTGGGAAGTTATTTAATTTGAGGGGATTAAAGCAAATAATGTGCATGAAATCGCTCGCTTCACGCAGTCAAGCAGACAGAGGAAGTCCGTGTGTGTGCGCATGCGCAAGTTTACCTTCTTCTTCTTCTTCTTCTCCTTCATCTTTTGGGTTTTACCTGCCATCTACAGGTTTACCTTTGACGGTGCACTGGCAGTTACATCATTCTGTTGGTAAACGAACAGCTGATCACACCAAGGTGCTCGCTGACCGCCGATATTTATTAGTTTGGTCCTGCGTTTCCTTTCCTTCACAACATAACATCTTTTCTTCTCGCTTTCCGTTACTGTAGTCAGTCTTTCACGTTTCATTTGTGTCCTCCATTTTTCTCTTCTGTTTCTAATTTGCATCCCACAATGCCTTGCGCGAACAGGGAAAGCCCACCATGTGATGCATGATGTAGTATCTTGAATCGGGTCATGGTGAAGCAGGAAAAAATCGCAGAGAATTTTGGACCATGTGGCTCTAAATTCATTAATTGTTCTATTTAAAAAAAGAAACTAATAAAATTGGAAGTCTGTGATTCGAATTCAGTAGCTTTCGGTCCACTAAACAAGAATAATTGGGTGTCGGGGAAAATTCTTTTTATGAACTATGCTTGAAAAATCTGAAAGGCAAAGAAAACCCACAAGAAGTATCATAATAAGAAGGTAAACCTGCACATGCGCACACAGACTTCCTCTGTCTGCTTGACTGCATGAAGCGAGCGATTTCATGCACATTATTTGCTTTAATCCCCACAAATTAAATAACTTCCCAGCCACAGAATGGCCCGATATTTTGTGAGATATTACAGAAATAAATAAACATATATCACAATGACCACATCTCAGAGGGAACAAAATTGCACTGATTTTATGAAATCGAAAGGCTGTCTAGCTTTAATATTTTTATCCACATTATTATCTCATCTCATTATCTCTAGCCGCTTTATCCTGTTCTACAGGGTCGCAGGTGAGCTGGAGCCTATCCCAGCTGACTACGGGTGAAAGGCGGGGTACACCCTGGACAAGTCGCCAGGTCATCACAGGGCTGACACATAGACACAGACAACCATTCACACTCACATTCACACCTACGGTCAATTTAGAGTCACCAGTTAACCTAACCTGCATGTCTTTGGACTGTGGGGGAAACCGGAGCACCCGGAGGAAACCCACGCGGACACGGAGAGAAAATGCAAACTCCGCACAGAAAGGCCCTCGCCGGCCACGGGGCTCGAACCCGGACCTTCTTGCTGTGAGGCAACAGCGCTAACCACTACACCACCGTGCCACCCTCCTATTATTATTATTATTAATTATACGAGGAAAAAGATTTTCCTGAAGGAAAATCCGTTGCTTAATCTCAGGCCTGTTCAAGCTACACTACAACCTGAAAAACCTGATTTCCCTTTGCAATGAAAAATAAAATCATAATAACAGAAAAATAAAGGAAAATAACACACACACACACACACACACATTTGAGAGAAATGGCAATGCAGAGTAATTTCGCCTTGAAACTGAATACAAACACAAGTAATTTTGATAATGAATCTGTCAATAAAGTGCAAAAACAAAGTATTTAATGACGTCAATAACCATGAAAAAAAGCAGTTTTTCTCCAGTTTAAACTCTCTTGAAAGAAACTCTGACTCATACAAACTTCTTTCTGCTTTACATTCGTGTGTAACCTGTGCCGAAGTGAGGAAGCAGTGACGATGCTCATTACACACTCGATCATTAAAATAACACCCAATGTCAATCCTTTGTTTTGCCGCTGAAAAAATACCCTGGATGTCAGTAAGGAAGACGAACGGCAACTCCTCGACAGGAAACCTGTGATCTATGTTCAATTTTCACTGAAAGGTAATTATGTTTCGTGTCAGATATAATTTTCTCGGGCTAATTTCAACCCTCTGATGGAATTAATAGGTTTTTTTTTTCATTCTCATACTCCTGACTGAATTAGTGTTGTCAAGAGAGATGGCCGAGGTTTTCTTCTCTTCTGAAGGTTAAGCTGGAGGTGTTCTTCACCGCACTTTGTCATATTTTTAAGCAGACAGGTGTTAATTGAAGAGTTTATCGTAGATTACTGCTTTGCAATGAACTTCCGGTTGAACTTCAATTTTATTTGTATAGAGCTTTTAACAGTAGACATTATTATAATGCGGCTTAACAGGAATCCAGATGTCCATTTAGATCCATAATGAATGAGCGAGAGGCAAGAGTGGAAGGGAAAAACTCCTTGACATGACATGAGGAAGAAACTTTGAGAGGAACCAGGTGAGATTATAAATTATTACAGTATAGAAGAGTAAAGACTAGTGGAGATAGTAAGTGTGCTGTGAAAGATGTTCAGTATGAGCAGATTGTATAAAAGAGTACTGGATTGAGCTTTATGGCTAAGGGCGCAGTCCCACAACACCAATAACTATAACTACAACTATGACTATCCCTCTGTCTAAATTTAGTTCCAGTCTGGAGCAGTCACACCTCAACTATAATCCTGACTATAATATTGCTTGGTCCTGACACTCAGGGAAATAAATACACGCAACTTAAGAATAGTCATAGAAGTTTATTTTTCCAAGTAGTAGCACATTATTCCTGTAATTGATCAAATTATACTAAATTTTGTATAAAAATAAATTGATCAAATAAAAAAATTCAGATTTATCTGAGGACGGCAAAGTGGTGTAGTGGTTAGCACTGTCGCCTCACAGCAAGAAGGTTCTGGGTTCGAGCCCAGTGGTCGACAGGGGCCTTTCTGTGTGGAGTTTGCATGTTCTCCCCGTGTCTGTGTGGGTTTCCTCCGGGTGCTCCAGTTTCCCCCACAGTCCAAAGACATGCAGGTTAGGTTAACTGGTGGCTCTAAGGTGGGGTTTACATTAGACCGTATCAGCGGATCATCAGATTAACGTTTTTAAAACGATTAGTGTGCACACAGCAACGCCAATACACGATTCGCCTGCACACAGCAACGCCAATACACGGATACGCTCGGCTCCGCAGGCATCCTGCGCTCCAAATCACTCCGCCCTGAACAGCGAGTGCCCTCTGGAGGGTGCGCACTCCGGCCCTGCGCAGCTCACAGAGCGCGCGAGTGGAGTGCACAAGCAGTGATTCGGGACTGAGCCGCTGTGTGTGTGATCTCAGCGCATATCACTTACCACTTGCAAGTGGAAGGATGGCAAGCCTAAAGACAATCATAACTACACAATGGGCAGTATTTGCATCAGTATTTGCAGTATTTTCATACTTTTATACTCTTTAATGAAAGGTGATACAAGGCAGAAGTCCGCGCCGTTTTTCAGCAGTCGCGTCACATGACCAATGCCAGCGAATCAGGAAGGTGGATGTCACAGTGACGTTGTCCAATGACGACGCCAGCTAGAGCTCAGCACAGCGTATCCATGTATTCTCAATGTTTACACAGCACCGGACCAGACATGATCCGGATTGAATACGTGGACCCTGGTGGATTCCCGTTTCCCGGCGTTTCCAGGCATTTTAATGTAAACGGACAGTGCATCCGCGAAGAAAACGAGACAGATACGGTCTAATGTAAACTTGGCCTAAATTGACTGTAGGTGTGAATGTGAATGGTTGTGTGTGAGCCCTGCGATGACCTGGTGACTTGTCCAGGGTTTACCCCACCTCTCACCCATAGTCAGCTGGGATAGGCTCCAGCTTACCCGCGACCCTGTACAGGATAAGTGACTACAGATAATGAATGGATTTATCTGATCTTCATCACAAGTGAGTGTCTCGTGCAGAGTTTTTTTAAATGTTCCAACACTGTACTCCTGACAGGAGCATAGTGGGGGTGTTCTTTTTTCCTCATCTCTCCTCATGTTGTTATTATTGTGTTTCCTTTTCTTTTATCCCTGCCTTCCTGTCCTGTTCCCCCTCTGTAAGGACAGGTTGATGGTCAGTTTCACTGGTACAGTGATAATAAAGGGTTCATTCATTCATTCATTCATTCATTCATTCATTTCCTGCATACAACACAGAGCTGTAGTTTTGGCAACAGCAGCAAGACACACGATGACAATGATGAGCAACATTTTTACTTGGGATTTTTCAGTTCTATACAAATTACACATGATACAGTAATGTGGCAAATCCAGTTTAAACAGTAATGGTCATACAAGAATCTGTACGAGTTTCTCCCATTCCTCTACAGCAAGTTTGAGAGACTCATAAGATTCAAATTCTGCACATTCATGCAAAAATTGTGAACACTTATCCTGCACCAAGATGCTCGTTTCTTCAGCCATTTTTTCAATCTGTTGATAGCGAGGGGCGGCACGGTGGTGTAGTGGTTAGCGCTGTCGCCTCACAGCAAGAAGGTCCTGGGTTCGAGCCCCGGGGCCGGCGAGGGCCTTTCTGTGTGGAGTTTGCATGTTCTCCCCGTGTCCGCGTGGGTTTCCTCCGGGTGCTCCGGTTTCCCCCACAGTCCAAAGACATGCAGGTTAGGTTAACTGGTGACTCTAAATTGACCGTAGGTGTGAGTGTGAATGGTTGTCTGTGTCTATGTGTCAGCCTTGTGATGACCTGGCGACTTGTCCAGGGTGTACCCCGCCTTTCGCCCGTAGTCAGCTGGGATAGGCTCCAGCTTGCCTGCGACCCTGTAGAAGGATAAAGCGGCTAGAGATAATGAATGAATGTTGATAGCGATTTGCACATGCACTACCGGAACGTATGTTCATGTCGTAAGAACAGGGAAAATATTATTCTTATGACTCGTCATAAGAATATCCACTGGAAAAAAAAGAAAATTGCAGCTTGGAAATCCATGTTTTGGTGCTTGGATTCCAGTTGAAGAGTTTGGTTTCAAAACGTTATATGTCCAATTCCATAGTTTCGAGAAAACTCACTTTTTCTGATTACGGGAAATGATGAAAGGAAAACCACTGTATCCTGTTTTAAAATTTATTGACTAACTCCTTAATGATAATAAACTTCAAAAATGAAATCCAGAACTAATTAACAGCTTTTAACTGAACCAAGTAATTATTTTTTTGTCAAGTCGCTACATATCCACACCATGGCATTTTCCACCCAAATTCTACATATATCCCTTTCTATTTAAAGTGCATTTAACTGTGTTCTTTCATGACAGATATATCTGAAATTGGATATATAATGTGCTTTAGTATCCTGAAAAGTGGGCAATGTCAGCCGGTGTGAGTTTATCAGCATAGCAAAACACACATGTTCGTGCTTTATGCGTGCACACACACGTCTGGTATTTTCCCGGCACCCAAATGCTGCATTTTCTTAACGTGTTCTCGATTATGACTTGCTTTTGATGGCCTATGTTTCTTCCCTAATGGTGCAACCTTCACGGCCTTCTCCGTTCCGTTGAAATTATTCATAATTCAGCATGAAATTGTCCAATAAATGCGAGAAGTGATGAAGCGATTTCCTACTTCACGGGTGCAGCCATCTTATGCCATGTACACACGTAGCCGGGTATTTTTAAAACCGAACATTCCCCCCCCCCCTCCGTTTATAAAAATGTTTTATCCACACCACCTCGTCTTCGAAAAAAATCCCTTCCACACATAACCGAACATCTGCGTTTTCAATCACATTCATAAGCATTCCAAACCTGTAGATGGTATTATTTCCCCAAATCCTACCCCCTAATCACATCGCCTGTGCTCTTGGAGCAGTAGTTGGGCTTCTAAAATTAAACATGTAAATAGCACCTGCACAATAATTAACGCTTTCAAGGCACTACTCCGATCCATTACTCTTTAGCTAGCCGCACACTACGCCGATTTTCAGCGTACCGAGCCAACTGAAGTCGCGAGTCAGGCGTAAAGACTAGTTTTCGATGGTACCGACTCATCTCACAGCCGATTCGAAAAACTAATCGGGAGCCAGACTGATCGGCGAGAGTCGCTAGCAATAGCCAATCATATCTTTCGCATATAACACGTGACATCATTAAACACAATTTCTAGCGCGAGAAATACGTGTTGGTAGCACCTAATGCAGGTATATACTGTAATTCCATAGACTGAAGCTTTATCCATAGACACAGTGGGCTGGAAAGCCACTCTGCTCAAGTTGTGTGGCTGAATTCCAAATCGCTTTAACTCCCCTATATAAGTGCACTATTTAAGGTTGGGAATAATAGCTCATGCAGCCTAGATAGTGCGCTACATATTCCATGTTGTGTCATTTGTAATTCAGCCTGTAGCATCTTCAAGTGTTGGATTTAACAGTAACTATATCCAATAGCCAATCACAAAGCTATTAAGTTGTCACATGTCGCTTCAATCGCGACTGCACTCGTCAACAGTCGGGGGATATGTGCGTGCCCTGTCGGGAGTCGGCTCTGAAATGGGTCGGTTCGGTACCGCGTGGATCGCCGTAGTGTGCGGCTAGCTTAAGTCCATGCTTAATCTGGCTTCTGCAGTAAACAAAGGTTGCACGTTTGACGTCAGGGCAGATTTGTTGTCATTTTTTTGGCGCAGATTGTGACGTTCTAAAACGCAAAACTCCGGTTATCTCTGTCTACACGAAAAGGCATACACGGAGTTTTCAAAAATCTTCACTTTGCCCGGAGTTTTTTTAAATATTTGTTTTTGATGTGTTTTCATGTGGATGACAGGCCAAAACATAGAAAAATATCTTCGATTTAGCAGATACCCGGCTACGTGTGGACGAGGTCTTAGAAGACTTCACGCCAGTGGCGGCCTCTGATTAGCCAAATGGATATGTCCAGTTTTGAGAAAAGTCGGTGATGGTGCTTGTTGCGTTTTGGAATGAAAGGCCGTAATGCAGTGTGTAAATCAGTGGCAGATATCGTGTTTTGGCGAAAACTGAATATGGTACGAGTAAGATATGATAATTGCTGATGGTTTGGTGGCGGTAGTTTAAATTTTTCAAATTTGGCGTTTATTAGGTTTTGAAATCAAACTCCAGTTGTTTCTGTGAATTGAGGCGATCCATTTGACTCTTCTTTCTATACACTGCTTTTGGCAGTCTGTAAAAAAGATAGCTCTGACTTCCTGTTGAACCTGTTTATACAGTCAATCGCACAGCAGGTCTTTCCCATTTTAGATGTGTTTTTGTGATATTTGAGCTGAACACCAACGCTGCCAGTAGTCTTTTGCCACTCAGTGGGTGTAAGTGCAGTGACTTCCACACACATGTGCATACCCTCTACAATTTAGTTCACAACCAGGACAGATTCTGGGCTTGTTTAACAGAGGCTTATGATTGCAGGTTTACTTTCACATGGTAGAATTCTTTCTGAACACACAGGTTTGGAAAATGGTGCACATTAGGTTCATCCATTTGCTATTTTCCCTTTTCTTATTATTTTCCTTTGGTACCAGCACTCACTACGGTGCACTGTCGGCTCACAGCAAGAAAGTTCTGGGTTTGAGCATCATGACCAATAGGGGCCTTTCTGTGTAGAATTTGCATGTTTCCTCCCACAGTTTAAAGACATGCAGATTAGGTAAAAAAATACCTAGCCACTGGAATTGCACAAGCCAGTGCATACGTAGTGTCCTTCCCAAGCCTGGATAGATTGGCGAGGGTTGTGTCAGGTGTAAAATCTATGCCAGTGGCAACCCCGACAGAGCAGCCGAAGAAGAAGACCAGCACTCGCCACAATTGGTGCAGATCAGTGCATGTCAATGCATACCTGCTAAGGAGGAGGTCTATTCATATTTGAAAATATTTAGGCCAGGATGAGATTTGCATTTTTCACAATACTCTCAGTGCAAGAACTCATATCACTAATTACACTGCTCTTGTCCGAAGGTGGTTTTATACACAGTCGCTATATGTCACAATTCACAATCTTCCTTGGTCTTCTTTTCTTACAAGTTATGACATGGAAAAATCCCAAAGCTGGGGGTTCCTGTGTGAGAAGTCATGTATTTTGTAAACTGCTCACTCCATGGCCAGTGTACCAACCTTATCTTTTTTATTTTTGCTACAAACAATTTTCCAGTATTCTCTTAATTTTTTTATTGTACTTTCGCTTTCCTTTTTGTACTTTCCACTTTTGCTTTCCTTTTTCCGTTTTTTTTCTCTCTGTTTTTTTTCGGAAGAACGCTAAGACTGGAAGCTTTCTTTTTTTTTCTCCTCCTGCGGAAAGACCACAAGCGAAGCCCATCCACATCAGATCTGCTTTAATATCAACAGATCTTCGATTAAGGTACATGAATCCGTTCATCATGGCACACCTTGAGCCTGTTCAGTGTACTGAGTGCAGGATGTTTAGTCGTTCTTCCTCCGTCGCTAGTGATAGCTTTATTTGTGATAAGTACAGATTAGTTAGCTCTCTGACAGAGAAGATTACAGTGTTAGAAGCGCATATCCAGGCTTTAGAGAAGGCCAGTGAGAATGAGAACAGTGTAGTTTCTGTAGAGGAAAATCTGAATGCCCTAGGTGGAGTTAGTGATCCCCCAACTCCAGCATTAGAGCCCTTACAGTGGGGCGAATGGGTGACAGCTCGGCAGCATAAGCGTAGAGCCAAAGCTACCGCTGAGGCTCACCCACGGGAGCACCACTCCTCTCCCTGTCACGTGTCAAACAGGTTTGCTCTCTTTAGTGATGCACCCACTGAGAAACCTGAAAGAGCTCTGGCTATAGGGGACTCTATCATACGGCACGTGAAATTAGCTCAGCCTTTAGGGGCACCAGCAGCTTTAGTCAGGTGTATACTGGGAGCCAGGGTGCCAGACATAGCAGGTAATCTTAGGGTCCTAGGCAAGCACAGGTTCTCAAAGATAGTTATCCATGCAGGAGCTAATGATATATGCCTTTGTCAGTCTGAGGTTACTAAGAGTAACTTTGTAGAGGTGTTTAAATTAGCGAAGGCGATGTCCGATGCTGTAGTATGCTCTGGTGCCATCCCAATGCGGCGTGGCGATGTAGCTTACAGCAGGTTATGGTCGCTGAACTGCTGGTTGTCCAGGTGGTGCTCTGAAAACAGTGTGGGCTTTATAGATAATTGGGCTAATTTTGAGGGCACTGCTGGCCTGTTAGGGCGGGACGGTATCCATCCCACTCAAGAATGTGCTGCTCTCATTTCCTGCAGCATAGGTCATAGTCTCAGAACAGGCCTAGTTAATTTCTGACAATCCAGAGCCAAGGCCAGGGAGCAGACGAACAGGCTAAACCGACTGTCTGCTAGCTGCACAGAGTCGTCACTCAGGGTCCACTACATCGAGACTGTGTCTGTTCCCTGAGCTCAACAAAAAAGTAGAAAATACTCAGAGAGTTTGTTCCAGTAACTTAATCAATATAAAATTAGATCATACTGACTGTACAGCTGCTGCCAGCACCTTTCATCTAAAAGTGGGGCTATTAAATATTAGATCTCTTACATCTAAAGCGCTAATGGTTAATGAACTCATTACTGATCGGGAGTTCAATGTACTTTGTTTAACTGAAACATGGATTAAGCCAAACGAATATATAGCATTAAATGAAGCGAGTCCTCCTGGATACAGTTATATACACCAGCCTCGTCTAACTGGCAGAGGAGGCGTCGTCACGGTTATTTATAATGATTATCTAGGTGTAACACAAAAACCTGGTTATAAACATTTATTTAAAAACCTGGTTATAAACCTGGTTATATACATTTGAAGTTCTTCATATTTATATAATGTATGCAGCTTCGAAAAATAGGTCTACCCAGTTAATTCCGTTACTTATTATTTACAGGCCCCCGGGGCCATATTCTGAGTTTCTTTCTGAATTTGCAGATTTTATCTCAGATCTGGTTATTTCCTTAGACAAAGCTTTAGTTGTCGGAGATTTTAATATTCACTTTGATAACCCAGAAGACCCTTTGAAAACAGCGTTTGTGTCCATTTTAGATTCAGTAGGGGTTAATCAGAATGTCATAGGACTGACCCATAATGGTGGTCACACCCTCGATCTAATACTGACATTTGGGTTAAACATAGAAAATGTAGTCATACTTCCACAGTCTGAAGTTATCTCAGATCATTATCTCATCTCATTCAAACTATGTCTGAGTAATAATATATGCACCTCACCACGCTACTGTATTAAACGTACATTCACGCCAACTACTGCACAGAGCTTTATAAATGATCTCCCAGAGTTATCAACTTTGATTGGGTCACTGTCAGCCCCTGCAGAACCTGATCAGGCAAGTGAATGCTTAGAGTCAACGTTCTGCCATACTTTAGATAATGTATCTCCTCTTAAAAGGAAAATGGTCAGAAACAAAAAAATAGCACCCTGGTATAAGTCAAGTCAAGTCAAGTCAAGTCAAGTCAAGTTTATTTGTACAGCGCTTTTAACAATAAACATTGTCGCAAAGCAGCTTTAAAGAATTTGAACGACTTAAAACATGAGCTAATTTTGTCCCTAATCTATCCCCAATGAGCAAGCCTGTGGCGATGGTGGCAAGGAAAAACTCCCTCAGACGACATGAGGAAGAAACCTCGAGAGGAACCAGACTCAAAAGGGAACCCATCCTCATTTGGGCAACAACAGACAGCATGACTATAACATTAACAGTTTTAACATGAAGTCAGTTTTGTTGGTGTTATAAACTCTTCATTGATGGAAACTTGAGTGCAAAACTGTTCATGACAAATGCAGTCCTAAAGTTAGCAAGTCAACTGTAGACCTCAGCCATAAAAGTATTACTGTAAGAGTCCAGAGCGTCCTCCAGGTGTAACCCTCAACTGTCCTCATGGGGCCGTCCTTCATAGGAGCGGTGCGATAAAACTCCGACCAGACACAGGGCACCAGGATAGATCAAGCAGGTCCGAGGGGCAGAAGGGGTTCAGCATCTCAATCCCAGGACCGACATGTAACTCAGAGGGACAGATTGGGGGGGGGAGGGAGAGAGAGAAAACAGGTTGTTAGGTATGCCCTAAAAATGACACAAGTATTAAATTTGTGTGGTAGGCTCGCAGAGACGAGAGTCTTGACATCAGGCATAATACACAACAATGGCATGTTAATATGGTTAAAAAATATCATGACCTGCTCTGGCTGGATAATGATGACACTCGCACTTTAAAACAGACCACTCGAAAATTGGAACGTAAATGGCGTCAAACAAAATTGGTAGTGTTCAAATTAGTGTGGAAGGAGATCTTCCTGAAATATAGAAAAGCTCTTAGTGCTGCTAGATCAACATATCTCTCCTCCCTAATAGAAGATAACAAAAATAATCCTAGATTCCTATTTAATACTGGAGCAAAATTAACCAGGAATAAGTCCACTATAGATACATGTATACCTGTAGTATGTAGTAGCAACGATTTCATGAATTTTTTAATGACAAAATTGAGAATATCCGACAAAAAATTCAAACTACTAATTTAAGGTCAGACAATGTAAGTGACCCTGTAGTTAACAATATAACTGTATCAGATCAGCAATTAGAATGTTTTACTCCCCTTAGAGACACTGAATTACTTTCATTAATCTCGGCATCAAAAGCCTCAACTTGCGTACTAGATCCCTTACCTACACGTCTATTCAAACAGATAATACCTGAAGTAATTGAACTGCTTCTAAAAATAATAAATTCTTCTCTTAGGATTGGCTATGTACCCAAATCCTTTAAACTAGCAGTTATCAAAGCCCTGATTAAAAAACCTGATCTTGCTCCCTGTCAGCTGTCCAATTATTGGCCAATATCAAACCTCCCCTTTATCTCCAAGATCCTTGAAAAAGCTGTGGCACAGCAGTTATGCTCATATTCACATAGGAATAACATCCATGAAATGCATCAGTCAGGATTTAGACCTCATCATAGCACAGAGACAGCTCTGGTTAAAGTAGAAATGACCTACTGTTGGCGTCTGATCAGGGCTGTGTCTCGCTGCTTGTGTTGCTTGACCTTAGTGCAGCATTTGATACCATTGATCATTCCATTCTTCTGGATAGACTAGAAAATGTTGTGGGAGTTAAGGGAATGTCCCTCTCCTGGCTCAGGTCTTATTTAACTGATTGCTATCAGTATGTTGATGGAAATGGTGATTTTTCTAGACATACTGAAGTAAAGTTTGGTGTTCCACAAGGTTCTGTCTTGGGTCCACTGCTTTTTTCTTTGTACATGTTACCTCTGGGTGATATTATTCATAGACATTGTATTAGTTTCCACTGTTATGCTGATGACACACAGTTGTATGTTTCTGCAAAACCAGATGAGAGACACCAACTTAATAGAATTGAGGAATGTGTGAAAGACATTAGACACTGGATGCTTATTAACTTCCTTCTGCTTAACTCTGACAAGACTGAAGTACTGTACTTGTACTAGGACCACATGCAGCTAGAAGTAGGTTTTCTGATTACGCAGTAACTCTGGATGGCCTTTCTGTTTCTTCACGTGCAGCAGTAAAAGACCTCGGAGTGATTATTGACCCCAGTCTTTCATTCGAAACTCACATTGATAACATTACCTGGATAGCTTTCTTTCATCTCAGAAATATTGCTAAGATAAGAAATTTAATGTCACTACATGACGCGGAAAAACTAGTTCATGCTTTTGTTACCTCCAGGTTTGATTATTGTAATGCCTTACTGTCTGGATGTTCCAATAAGTGCATAAACAAGCTCCAGTTAGTTCAAAATGCAGCAGCAAGAGTCCTTACTAGAACTAGAAAATATGACCACATCACGCCTGTCTTATCCACACTGCATTGGCTCCCAGTCAAATTTCGTATTGATTATAAAATACTACAATTGACCTTTAAAGCACTGAATGGTCTTGCACCACAGTACCTGAGTGAACTTCTGGTCCTCTATGACCCACCACACCACGCCTACTTAGATCAAAAGGTGCAGGCTATCTGCTGGTACCTCATATAGTGAAGGCTACATCAGGGGGCAGAGCTTTTTTTTACAAAGCCCCACAGTTTGGGAATCAAACACAGTCTCAGCGTTTAAGTCTAGGTTGAAAACATCTGTTTAGTCAAACCTTTTGTTAATGGTGTTTGTGAGGTAAAGGAGTAGATCTGGAGGGTCCTCAGACATAGAGTGTTTTGGTAAACTGGGATGTATGCATGCTGTCAGTCCCCCACTCACTCGCTCACTCAAGTTTGTTGACGGTGTAATGGCTGGCTGCTTTATGTCCCGGGGCTCCCTCATGCCTGTGTTACCTTCTGGCTCTCCCCTTTTAGTTATGCTGTCATAGTTAGTTGCCGTAGTCTCTGCTTGTACTCAGTGCAATATGTACGGGTATACTCATCTCATCTCATTATCTCTAGCCGCTTTATCCTTCTACAGGGTCGCAGGCAAGCTGGAGCCTATCCCAGCTGACTACGGGTGAAAGGCGGGGTACACCCTGGACAAGTCGCCAGGTCATCACAGGGCTGACACATAGACACAGACAACCATTCACACTCACATTCACACCTACGGTCAATTTAGAGTCACCAGTTAACCTAACCTGCATGTCTTTGGACTGTGGGGGAAACCGGAGCACCCGGAGGAAACCCACGCGGACACGGGGAGAACATGCAAACTCCGCACAGAAAGGCCCTCGCCGGCCACGGGGCTCGAACCCGGACCTTCTCGCTGTGAGGCGACAGCGCTAACCACTACACCACCGTGCCGCCCATGTATGGGTATACTGTTCCTACTTATTCAGGTGACATTGAGCATACGTAACAACCTGTGTTTTCTCTCTCTCTCTCTCTCTCTCTCCCCCCAAATCTGTCCCTGTGAGTTACATGTTGGTCCTGAGACCGAGATGCTGACCTCTTCTGCTCCTCGGACCTGTCTGATCCATCCTGGTGCCCTGTATCTGGTTGGAGTCTCATCACATCGCTCCTGTGGAGGACGGCCCCATGTGGACAGTTGAAAGTCACACCTGGAAGACGCTCTGGACTCTTACAGTAATGCTTTTATGGCTGAGGACTACAGTTGACTTGCTAACTTTAGGAGTTCAGTTGTCATGAACAGTTTTGCACTCAAGTTTCCATCAATGAAGAGTTATAACATCAACAAAACTGACTTCATGTTAAAACTGTTAATGTTATAGTCATGTTGTCTGTTGTTGCCCAAATGAGGATGGGTTCCCTTTTGAGTCTGGTTCCTCTCGAGGTTTCTTCCTCATGTCGTCTGAGGGAGTTTTTCCTTGCCACCGTCGCCACAGGCTTGCTCATTGGGGATAGATTAGGGATAAAATTAGCTCATGTTTTAAGTCGTTCAAATTCTGTAAAGCTGCTTTGCAACAATGTTTATTGTTAAAAGCGCTATACAAATAAACTTGACTTGACTTATTTTGATCATGAATTAATAAAGATTTCTCGGCCCAACGTTATTCAATTCAAGTCGATAATATTGATCTAAACGGTCGATTTTTTTCAACTAAGCAGAAAACTTCCAGTCTACTCCACCAGTGCTGCCATTTTGGAAATCACATGATGCATTGCTGCATGCTGATTGGTTGAAAGGTAAGTGACGCTGAATTTGTCTGCAAGAAACCACGCACCAATGGTTTAAATGTGAAAACTGTAAAAATGAGTAACAAAAACAGGACTAAAGGCTCACAACACACCATGTCATGGTATGGAAGGGTTGGAAATTAAAGGGGAACTGAAGTCATTTTTAAACTTGCTTTATTTTTTAATTAACGTGCTATTCAATTACATTTTTGGTTTTATTAACCTTATATTGTGACTCGTATTGGCATATTATATTACATTTATTGGCCTTTTCGGTTTTTAGCCATGTTGAATGTAGTTCGTTTGGTCCACAGTAGGCGTCGCTTATCCGCGCGATCTTCACAAGACTTGTGCGAGACTTCAAACATGAAGTGTCAGCGCCACCATTTTAAGAACTGTTTACACAGTGGCCGGATCGCCATATAATTCCAATTTAGATTAATTTCGAGATTTGTCAGCTTCATTAGTGATGGAATGTCAGTCTTTCATGCCGAGTGGACTCCAGCACGCGCGCCGTGAACAAGGCGCACCTAAGCTCAATTAAGGAACTATGTGTTTGCCTATTTAAAGACTGTTCTGATGCATTTGTATCGCAAAGTATTACGATACACATGTATGCATTACCGAGCCTTTCTACCCATTGTCTTGATTTCCTGTTTCACAATCCTTGTGCCTGTTTTTCGTTCTTGTCCTCGCTTAGACTTTGATGTCCTGTTTGCGCCTCGACCGATCCTTTTGCCTGTATTCTCGTTTTTGATCTCGCCTCCCATTTTGGATTGTTTGCCTGTGTATATATTGTCTCACTGTATATATATTCTGCACTTTATTAAACTATATACTTCTGCACATACATCCGCCTCCCTCGCGTACGTGACATGGAGATTATTCCAAACGACTTCGAACCAACATGGAGTAGAGAAGAGTTGGAAAAACGAAAGGATAAGGACGAGTCCATCGCACTGGTATTTACGTCATTACAGTCGCACAATTAAAACGTGCCAGATCAGGCAGCTGGTGGGTTTTCAAAATAATAAATACATGCATGTATTTTTGTGATAAATACATATTATACTGAGCGCATTTCCCACATAATCCTCACTAAGGTTTCAGACAGCACTACAAAATGGCGTCCCCACTATATAGTGCCCTATATACTGTAGTGAGTAGGGAGCGATTTCGGACACAGGGAAAACTTCTGGCTTGATTACATCATCATTCGAAGGCGGGCGTGCGCATCTTTTGACAACGTTGGCAGATGTTGGCCACTTTGATTTCCACTGTACATTTTACTTCCATCCTATGAAGTCTCACACAGGTCTCAACGAATCTCGTTTACAGCCATTGCTTTGACATATGGACTGATATATTACATAGCATATTTCAAACACTCATAACTTGCTATAGAAGTGACAAAATAGCTGTCAGAAATGCATTCCTACGTTTTATAAAATGAGATAAATAGAATTTTGATAATAAAAAATTTCCCTTCAGTTCCCCTTTAAACAAGTAGTACACAAAGTTTATAGGTAAAAATTTGTAAGGTTCACAAACACCGTTTTGAGCTTTGGCCAATCAGCGTGCAGGAATGCAATCACATGATTTTCAGTCATGGTGGAACTGGCTGAACTCATCTCATTATCTCTAGCTGCTTTATCCTGTTCTACAGGGTCGCAGGCAAGCTGGAGCCTATCCCAGCTGACTATGGGCGAAAGGCGGGGTACACCCTGGACAAGTCGCCAGGTCATCACAGGGCTGACACATTGACACAGACAACCATTCACACCTACGGTTAATTTAGAGTCACCAGTTAACCTAACCTGCATGTCTTTGGACTGTGGGGGAAACCGGAGCACCCGGAGGAAACCCACGCGGACACGGGGAGAACATGCAAACTCCGCACAGAAAGGCCCTCGCCGGCCACAGGGCTTGAACCCGGACCTTCTTGCTGTGAGGCGACAGCGCTAACCACTACACCACCGTGCCGCCCACCTGGCTGAACTTTTCGTCTCAATTCAGAAAATTGCCAGCAGGGCACACTAATATTGATTTGAAGTTGCTGAAATGTTGATGTTGGTTCAGGAAACCTTTATTGTTTTGTGATCAAACAGAAACCGACAGACTGTACAGTATGTGGAGTGGACTGTTCATAAATTACAGCTTTGGGCATTTTTTCCGTGTCATAAGTTGTAGGAAAAGAAGACCGAGGAGGATTGTGTATTGTGACATGTACCGGTAGTGACTGTGGTTTTATACTGTACATCAGGTGTTCCATCTCATTCACTGACTATTGCAACGGTTTCCATTAGGACAAGAGAAACAGGAAGTAATGTGACAAGTTGAACCAAGCACACTATGAGGCTCTGTGAATGGACACCTGATGCGGACCACACTATGATTTGTCTGAAGTGAATCTCAGAGCATCATTTTCAGAAGCACCAGGGGTTACTTTTCTGGACTGAACCTGAGCTTTGACACTCCAACAAACATTCCTGAACTCTTGCTATAACCAGGTCCAAGTCTGAAAAAATTCAGACTAGAAGCTTCAAAAACTTAAAAGCTGTATTTGATTGGGGTAAGCCATGGCCTAATGGTTAGAGAAGCAGCTTTGGGACCAAAAGGTTGCCAGTTTGATTCCTTGGACCAGCTCAAGTGTCCTTGAGCAAGGTACCTAACTCCCAACTGGTCCCCAGGGTATGTTGTATGTTGCTCTGGATAAGAGTATCTGCGAAATGCTATACAGTAAATGTAATGTTTGAACAAAAGCCTCAGAGAAAGGTGTATCTAAAATGAACACATTAATTACCTTTTACACATTGAATTAACCCTCTGACCCTGTTCATTTTTGCTGTGCAGATGAGGAAATGTAATTACAGTAATCCTACATCTGTGCAGCACAAGAGAACCCAACAAACTCAATTTGTGACATCAGTTCTTCCACCGCTCTTCTCTATACATTCTAATTCACTGTCCTGCAATCATCAGGAAGTAGTCGTTAGTTCAGTTTAAGATTAAACCAAAATAAAAAAAGAATTAAGTCAGATCACCTCGTCTTACTTTGCAAGGAATCAGGTCACTCAGAATCATACACTCACATCCACACCCACTTTCACTGGCCCATTATTGCAATCCGTGTTCCAGCACTAATGACAAGTGAGGAAAATGCGAGTGACATCCTCACAGCAAATAATGAAACGCAGATGAGATGGCGACCACGTCTTGATGGACAGCACACAAAATGGGAAAGGAAAATGAAGTCTTGCTTGCTGAAAGCAACACTCTTTTAGCTCTCTAGTTAGCATAGCCCCAGTTCGTGTTAACATAGCCTGATTTCACCATGGTGCACACCAAGTGGGAACTAGGAGACTAAATTGGGACAGTGAGAAGACATTAGTTGATGAGATTTATTAAAGCAGTGACCTCAATAAAAAAAATCAGAGAAATGGGATAAGATCCGTGTCCCATTCCATCCTATCTCATTATAACTCAAAGTTGTGAAGCTGAGATTTGGAATCATTGCCATTCAGCAGGAACTCTGAGAATAATAATTATTTCTATTCATGTGTGACTATTTCTCACTTTGCACAAAAGGGCAGATTGTCTGCATGACTGGCCTTTATACAACACACTTTCCTTGACTTCATTTAATATCACCATTTGGTCCTATGACCTACATGTGCTATATAGGCAATGCATATGGAACTTTTCAACTTCCATGCTCAACAGATTGTGTGTTTCTTCAAGGCTGAAAATGGTCTTCCATTAAGGAGGCAAAAGTAAAAAGGAGTTGGATTGTTTTGTAACATTTGATAAAAGCATGATTGAAACAGAACACTGAGGAATCCCTTCAAGCCACTGGACCACTAAGACCACTTTTTGACCAACAGGGAACGGCTTCTTGAACCAGTTCTGTTTGGGATTCTTTGAACCTTGGTGCCAGCTAGCAAACCAGCCCATGTTTCCACCAGCTTTGCATGGAACCATTGTAATCAAGCATGCATCATCAACAGAGGATGTTGCACAATGTGCAACTGAAGTAAACAGTAGTAGCAAGATGGCGGATTGAATTGATTTGTTCTGTTATGAACATAGACCAACATGTTTTCAGTCCCTAAACATCTTTTATGTGTTGTGAGGAGGAGTGGCAACATTACAAAGTGGTAAATGCTTTACCGTCCTGTAGCAGCTCATGCTGTAGTGGGAGAACACAGAAACAGGAAGCAGAGGGTATGGGGAAACAGAGTGCTCTTTTATTCAATTTGTGCAAAGAAAGGAATGGAGTGAAGGGTTCTTTTGATGCTGATGGTGGGGGCGGAAGCTCCGGGACTGGAGAGATGAGATGGCTGGGCTCTGTGTCACTGGCAGGCCATGAGGTGAGCAGGTTGGTTCCCTGAGGCATCATGGGCTGGAGCTGAAGTGTCGGAGGTGAGCCACGAGGGCTCTTGCAGGTGGCAGAAACTCTTCTTCATTGTCATTGTCAGGGTCATGGCCTGGAGAGAGAGAGAGAGAGAGAGAGAGAGAGAACTAAACTGAACTGGTGGTTGTGCCTATTTATCCTCCCCTGGCTGCTTGAAGAGGTTTGAGAGAGGCACTGCTTAAACAATGTCAGGTGTGTGCATTTGGCTGGCTCTGCCCTGTGGCCTCCTCACCATTTTCTACAGGAGCACTATAGAGAGCGTACTGATCAGCTGCATCTCTGTCTTGTTTGGGGACTGCAAAGCCTCAGACTGGAAGATTGTGCGAAGAGCTGTTAGGACAGTGGAAAAGATCATCAGGACGTCTCTGCCTTCCATCCAAGACATTGCAGTCGAACGCTGTCTGACTAGGGGTCAGAACATTATAAAAGACCACACCCATCTGCATCATGGACTGTTCTCCCTGAACAACCAGGTTCAGGAACAGCTTCTTCCCCCAAGCCATCAGACTCCTGAACTCTAAATAATCCCCTGCTGTATATATCTGACGGGCTGCACAGTGGTGTAGAGCTTCCTCTAGGTGCTCTGGTTTCCCCCACAGTCCAAAGACATGCAGGTTAGGTTAATTGGTGGCTCTAAATTGACTGTAGATGTGAATGTGAGTGTGAATGGTTGTTTGTCTCTATGTGTCAGCCCTGCGGTGATCTGGCGCCTTGTCCAGGGTGTACCCCACCTCTCACCCATAGTCAGCTGGGATAGGCTCCAGCTTGCCTGTGACCCTGTAGAACAGGATAAGCGGCTACAGATAACGGATGGACGGATGTATATACTATATTTGGACAAGAACCTCAATATGTGGATGATGTACAATATCCTACATGCTGCTACAGTATAAATTCTCATCTCATCTCATCTCATTATCTCTAGCCGCTTTATCCTTCTACAGGGTCGCAGGCAAGCTGGAGCCTATCCCAGCTGACTACGGGCGAAAGGCGGGGTACACCCTGGACAAGTCGCCAGGTCATCACAGGGCTGACACATAGACACAGACAACCATTCACACTCACATTCACACCTACGGTCAATTTAGAGTCACCAGTTAACCTAACCTGCATGTCTTTGGACTGTGGGGGAAACCGGAGCACCCGGAGGAAACCCACGCGGACACGGGGAGAACATGCAAACTCCACACAGAAAGGCCCTCGCCGGCCCCGGGGCTCGAACCCAGGACCTTCTTGCTGTGAGGCGACAGCGCTAACCACTACACCACCGTGCCGCCCAGTATAAATTCTTTATTGTGCAATATATTTAGTATATCTAGCACAGTTAGTATATTCTATTCTATAGAATATTATTTAAGTTATTTTTTAGTATTTACTTGTAAATTGGGTATTTTTGTTACCGGATTATGTGCAATAATTATATTTGGCAGTTATATTGACGTAAGCCAGTGGAACGAAATTTCATTCAAATGTGCATTTTGAATGTACAGGTGAATGACAATCTATCTATCTATCTATCTATCTATCTATCTATCTATCTATCTATCTATCTATCTATCTATCTATCTATCTATCTATCTATCTATCTATCTATGCTAACTGCAGTGGTTCAAAACAGAGGTGCTGACATGGCGCTGTCCCTTCAGCACCATTGGAGCAACATTTTTGAAATGTGTTACAAGAAACAAAATTGAAATAATTGTTTATTTAAAAAAAAACCCTCAAACATTAAATAAGGTGCTGTTGTAATGTTTGGAGTGCAATAGAGATTATTTACAAATCTTTGTTTTCAGTTTTAATTTCAACATACCATCCCAACTTTTTCTGATTTGGGGTTGTATTAATGAACAATGTCATACTTTTTGACCATTTATAGTTGTTACATTTAATGTGAAAGAACATCCATGAGGCAAGTTCATTCCTGTTATTAGTTATAAACCATCATAACCATGCTTGTTAGCTCATCTGGCCAACAGGTGATGAGCTTATACCATCATATGTTGTCCGTTGTCCATCTGGGGTTGTCCACATTTCACAAAAATCGCTTCTTCTTTCTCAATTCTTCACCGATTTTCATTCTTTTTGGCAAGAAGGTAGATCTGTCTGGGGTGCTTCTACCTAAATTTGCATAATTGCAATTAATAATGAAGATCTGGAGTAATTAAGCCAGATAGGTCGGTATTCCTAGGGTGTATATAGCTTTTAGATATAACTTGTATATAGTGTATACGGTATAACTTGCAACATTTGTTGCGCAAGGAAGGTGGCCCACTTTAGATCGTTCCTTCTGGACTAGATGGGACAGGAGTGAGCTACGCCGTCATTGATGGTCTAATTAATAATAAAAATAATAACAATAATAATCGGGCGGCATGGTGGTGTAGTGGTTAGCGCTGTCGCCTCACAGCAAGAAGGTTCTGGGTTCGAGCCCCATGGCCGGTGAGAGCCTTTCTGTGTGGAGTTTGCATGTTCTCCCTGTGTCTGCGTGGGTTTCCTCCGGGTGCTCCGGTTTCCCCCACAGTCCAAAGACATGCAGGTTAGGTTAACTGGTGACTCTAAATTGACCGTAGGTGTGAATGTGAGTGTGAATGGTTGTCTGTGTCTATGTGTCAGCCCTGTGATGACCTGGCGACTTGTCCAGGGTGTACCCCGCCTTTCTCCCGTAGTCAGCTGGGATAGGCTCCAGCTTGCCTGCGACCCTGTAGAACAGGATAAAGCGGCTAGAAATAATGAGATGAGAACAATAATAATATCTCTCTCTCTCTCTATCCATTAATGTCAATTTCCACCAGCCAGCAGGTGTGATGTTGCATGTTAGGCTTTCACCCTCATTTTCCATGCTGTTTGGTCCCTTGTGTTATTTGCAGTGAGGTTGGTCACCTTTAGGTCTTTTGTGTGGCCTACCCCTTCTTTTCCTCACATCAACCTGGATGTTCCTTATGGTGTTAATACAGCTCTCAGCCCTTTCTACATGTCCAAACCATCACAGCTGCTTACATCTGATAGCAGTCACAAGGTCAGCCATCTCGAACCTTGCACATAGGTCACTCACGCTGGTAACATCATCAGGTTTGACACCATACATCCACCTTAGCATCACCTGCTTGTTTCTCTCCAGCCTTGCCATATCGATCTTCCTAGGGGCCCAGCACTCACTGGCATACAGCATGGCACCCCTAACACAGCTACCATACACCCTAACACAGCTACCATACACCCTACCCTGTGTTTGAAATGACACACTCTTGCAAGACAGTATAGGCAGCAGCTCCCTGAATTTGCCCCAGGCGGCTCTCACCCTAGTGATTGTGGCAGCCTCACAGCCACCACCAGCACAGATGGTATCTCCTAGATAGCAAAAGGAATCCACCACATCCAGATGGTGTTTACCAACCATGACGTAGTTGCATGGCCTGCCATCGATGGGGCGAGCTGTTCCTAGGCATCTGCTGCACCTGAACAATGGGTCAGAGATCAGCCTGCCACATACATAACTGCATTTCTTATGAACCCAGTGCGAACACCCACTGCAGTAGATGGAATTACTACCTACTCCCTTCCTACACATGGCGCATGGATGCTTGCCTGAGTCTCTCAGTGAATCCAAGTTGGGGCCAGACATCATGATCTTAGTCTTGCTCATGTTTACACAAAGACCTTTTGACTCCAATCCAAACTTCCACCTACACAGCTTCTCCAGGAGTTCTTCCAGCGAGTCAGATGAGATAACTAAGTCGTCAGCATCCAATAGCTCCCATGGAGATCCAGTGCGGAATTCACATGACAAAGCCTCCAGCACGATGATAAAGAGTAGGGGACTCAACACTGAGCCTTGATGAACACCTACAGTACTTGAACCTTGAAGCTGTCATTGAAGGAGTTGTTGACTTGGACTCTACTTGAAGCATTGGTGTACATAGCCTGAACTGTACTGACTAGCCACTCTGGCAGACCACGACGTCACATCGCCCACCATAGCATATCTCGAGGAACATGGTCAAATGCCTTTTCTACATCTACAGAGATCAGCTTGCCACATACATGACTGCATTTCTTATGAACCCAATGCTTCTCCAGGAGTTCTTCCAGCAAGTCAGATGAGATAACTAAGTCGTCAGCATACAACAGCTCCCATGGACATCCAGTGCAGAATTCACATGACAAAGCCTCCAGCACGATGATAAAGAGTAAGGGACTCAACACTGGGCCTTGATGAACACCTACTTGAACCTTGAATCTGTCACTGAAGGAGTTGTTGACTTGGACTCTACTTGAAGCATTGGTGTACATGGCCTGAACTGTACTGACTAGCCACTCTGGTAGACCAAGAAGTTGCATTGCCCACCATAGCATATCTCGAGGAACGTGGTCAAATGCCTTTTCTTGATTGACAAAGGCAAAAAACAAGTTCTTTTCTTTGGTGAGGTGCCTCTCCTGTAGCATGAAAATTGCATCAGTTGTCCCTCTCCCAGGTATGAAACCAAACTGCATCTCATCAATGGCCACCAACTCACAAGCTATCTTCTCCACCACTCTCTCAATTACCTTCAAACAGTGCTCATAGTAATGTTAATAATAATGTTAAAAAAAATCTCAATGTCCTTCTTAATGAAGATTTTCCTGTGGTGGAAATCACAATTGTTGAGTCACATTTCATTTAATTTATACACACACACACACACACACACACACACACACACACACACACACACACACACACCCTTTCAAGACACAGGGGATGAGTTGCGACTATAAGAACAATAATGTACATTAATAAAAGGCGCACATTCATATAAACCTATGATTTACCTTGTAGCTGGAACTCGATTGAATAGTGCTGTGGTTGAACAATATTAAAACATTTGTATTACACCAGAAGTACTCTAGGTTTACTTTCCATCTCGTCAACATGTTTTTATTGTAAACAGTTGAATTATTGCTGTGCTGGAGGATGCCTACTTTTTTCTACAAACTGACAGAATTTGTAAAACTCATCAATTTGCAAAGTGGAACAGTCTTTCGGCGGAGATGCCGTCTCCTGTGTGATGTTTATTAAAATGATCAGCTGTGCATATGTCGACGATAGGGAGATAGGCATGTATTATGGATGAGCTTGTTGCCATTTAGAGCAGAGACTGTGACAGACTGTCTGTGATGGAGGAAAAAAATGCATATTCTATTTTGGCAGCAGACTGTCACTTGAAATCAACGCTAACAAGTAGATTATCAGATTAACACATGAAAATGTCTCCCTTTACTTCGTCACATGAATGAATCTACAAAGAACACACTTTATTCTGCACTTCTCTATTAGCATAATGCAATATGCCTCCATGTCCTTTCTATTTCTCAGGCAGGTAAAATTGGTTTGAATGCTACTCAGGCAGAGCGGTGATCCTATTTATTCCATAATTTACAACAATTCAGGACGAACGCACATTTCCTTCTCATTAGAGCCTTATAACAAATGCTGTGCCTGTGATGAATAATTCATGCTTCTGTTTAGCTGTTTGTTTTTTCCCCCTTTTCTTGTTCTTTTGCGTTGAGTGAGAGACGAAGGAAAGCTAAAGGGGGAAGCGGTCGGGTTTATCGGTTCCCCACGGTGGCGGACACCACCGCAGACGAGATGAGCTAATGAGGGCCATTTCTCATTCCAAATAGAAACAAACGAGCCTTATTAGGGTTCATTTTCAAGGGTGTGCCATGCGGGACGTTGAGACAGCAGCGTGTCGCTCTCGCAGGCTCAGATCTGGGGTTCAGAGGTAGCGCTGTGTGTTGTGACAGTGGGGCTCTTGCAGGGAGACTTGATATTAGCTTGATAGAGGCAAACGATTTAATTAAGGCCAGAGGTCAATGAAATCTGCCAACCTTCTGCATTACCTCAATTACTGACACGTCCTCCATAGGCCATCCTGGCCGAGCATGCTTATTAAAGCACACTTTGTCAGAGATTAGCTAAAGTAGCTGTCAATCAATTAGGCACGAGAGCCCCTCTCGAGCTGCTGGGGGAGTCCAAGTGAAGAAAAGGCGCAAGTTGACAGCTCCCATTGACATGAGCATGAATGATTCTCTGCTAATGGGGCCTCATGGAGATTCGGCAAGGCCGAGTGTCAAGATGAGCACTATGTGGGCCAGGCGCGAGTGAAGAAGATGCTGCAATTAAGCAAACATTCCTCTCTGGGTTGTGTGAAAATGCCAGGAACTAAGAAATTTTTGATAGCAAAAACCATTCTCATATACTATTAGAATTTGAGCTAAAGAATTTAATAGGACAAAAAAAAGAATAGACAAGTAATAATCCTGAAGGAGATGATGATATTCGGAAAAATGGTACAGCGATGCATCATTGGATCATCTTTTAATGTTATAGAAAAATAAAGACACTAAAGAAGTAAAGAATGGAAAAAATTTGTTCAGCCAAAAACAGACATAAAATATTTTCATAGTTACCTTATGGAATCAACAAGTTATTTTTGGTGTTTTAAAGTTTTTTACTTTAGTTTTGTAGTGGAGAGACAGACAATATTAAGGACAATACTAAGGTTACTATTACAACCCCAATTCCAAAAAAGTTGGGATGCTGTGAAACTAAATAAAAACAGAATGTGATAATTTCCAAATCATGGAAACCTGATATTTCAATGAAAATAGTACAAAGACAACATATCAAATGTTGAAACGAAGAAATGTTATTGTTTTTTGAAAAATATATGCTCATTTTGAATTTGATGTCAGCAACACATTTAAAAAAAGTTGGGAGGGGGGCATGTTTACCACTGTGTTGCATCACCTCTACTTTTAACAAAACTCTGTAAATGTTTGGGAACTGAGGAAACCAATTGCTGTAGTTTTGAAAGAGAAATGTTGTCCCATTCTTGCCTGATATACAATTTCAGTTGCACAACAGGTCTCCTTTGTCGTATTTTGTGCTTCATAATCTGCCAAATGTTTTAAATGTGAGACAGGCCTGGACTGCAGGCAGGCCAGTTTAGCACCCGGACTCTTTTACTACAGAGCCGTACAGTTTTAATATGTGCAGAAAGCAGTTTGGCATTGTCTTGCTGAAAGAAGGAAGGCCTTCCCTGAAAAAGATTTTGTCTGGATGGCAGCATATTGCTCTGAAACATGTATATATAAATTGTTGCACTGTTTGCCCATGCAGTCTTTCACAGAGTGGTGAACCCCTCCCCATCTTTACTTCTGAGAGACTCTACCTCTCTGGGATGCTCTTTTTATACCCAATCATGTTACTGACCTGTTGCCAATTAAACTAACTGGCTTTTTTTTTTTAGCATTCCACAACTTTTTCAGTCTTTTGTTGCCCCTGCCCCAACTTTTCTGAAACATGTTGCTGACATCCATCCATCCATCCATCCATCCATTATCTGTAGCCGCTTATCCTGTTCTACAGGGTCACAGGCAAGCTGGAGCCTATCCCAGCTGACTATGGGCAAGAGGCAGGGTACACCCTGGACAAGTCACCAGGTCATCACAGGGCTGACACATAGACACAAACAACCATTCACACCTAAAGTCAATTTAGAGCCACCAATGAGCCTAACCTGCATGCCTTTGGGGAAAACCAGAGCACCCGGAGGAAACCCATGCGGACACAGGGAGAAGATGCAAACTCCACACAGCAAGGCCCTCATCAGCCACTGGGCTCAAACCCAGGATCCTCTTGCTGCAAGGCAACAGTGCTAACCACTACACCACCATGCCACTCATGTTGCTGACATCAATTTCAAATGAGCATATATTTTTCAAAAAACAATAAAATTTCTTCATTTCAACATTTGATATGTTGTCTTTGTACTATTTTCAGTGAAATATAGGGCTTTCCTGATTTGCAAATCTTCACATTCTCTTTTTATTAATGTTTTACACAGTGTCCAAATATTTTTGCAATTGGGGTTGTAAGTTAAAGAAACTTACAGCTACCAGTGTAGTACCATACTAACTAAATCCATCAATCATCCAGTCCCCAGTTCAATCCTGAACTTGGGTTACCATCTGTGCGGTATTTATGTTCTTCCCAAATCCAGATGGGTTTCCTCTGGGTTGGTTTCCTCCACCTCCCAAAAAACATGGCAGTAGGTGGATTTGCAAAGATAAATTGCCCATAGATGTGAATTAATGAGTGAATGTGTGTGTGCATAGTGCCCTGTGATGGATTGGTGCCCTGTGATGGACTGGCATCCTACCTAGGGTGTATTGCCACCTCATGCCTAATTCCCAGGGAATAAGCTCCAGATCCACCATGACCCTGACCAGGATAAAGTGCTTACTGGAAGTGAGTTAGTAAGAATATTACATGGCTGAAAATGCTAGCAGCAGTAATCGTGGCTCTGGAATGGTTTCCTCTTCAGCGTAGAGTTTGGCATCACTTCACAAATGCATCAGATGCAAATCCTAAAAGTTGGGTTTGAAAACATAATTTTAGCTATAGGTTCTCAAACTGGGCGGCACGGTGGTGTAGTGGTTTGCACTGTCGCCTCACAGCAAGAAGGTCTGGGTTCGAGCCCTGTGGCCGGCGAGGGCCTTTCTGTGCGGAGTTTGCATGTTCTCCCCGTGTCCGCGTGGGTTTCCTCTGGGTGCTCTGGTTTCCCCCAGTCCAAAGACATGCAGGTTACGTTAACTGGTGACTCTAAATTGACCATAGGTGTGAATGGTTGTCTGTGTCTATATGTCAGCCCTGTGATGACCTGGCGACTTGTCCAGGGTGTACCCCGCCTTTCGTCTGTAATCAGCTGGGATAGGCTCCAGCTTGCTTGCGACCCTGTAGAACAGGATAAAGCAGCTAGAGATAATGAGATGAGGTTCTCAAACCTTTTTGAAGCCAGGGACTCTTTTAATGGTAAAATATGAAGCCATGGCTTAATGGCTAGAGATGTAGTTTTGGGTTTCCTCCGGGTGCTCCGGTTTCCCCCACAGTCCAAAGACATGCAGGTTAGGCTAATCGGTGACTCTAAATTGACTGTAGGTGTGAATGTGAGTGTGAATGGTTGTCTGTGTCTATGTGTCAGCCCTGCGATGACTTGGCAACTTGTCCAGGGTGTACCCCACCTTTCGCCCGTAGTTAGCTGGGATAGGCTCCGGCTTGCCTGTAACCCTGTAGGACAGGATAAGCGGCTACAGATAATGGATGGATGGATGTAGTTTTGGGGCCAAAACGTTGCTGGTTCAGTTCCCTGGACCAGTAGAAATGGCTGAAGTACCCTTGAGCAAGACACCTGACCCCTAACTGCTCCCCAGGCTGCTCTGGGTATGATGCATGTTGTTCTGGATAACAGCATTTGCTAAATGCCTGTAATGTAATCCTCCTCAGTACCTATCCATTTGCCTCCACCAACTTTGTTGAAGGAAGTTATGTTTTCACCTACGTTTGTTTGTTTATCTGTCCCCAATGTAACTCAAAAAGTAATGAATGGATTTTGATGAAATTTGGTGGAAAGGTGGCCCATGGGTCAATGGACAATTGATTAGATTTTGATGCAAATCTGAATATGTGGCTTGGCGAAGGTATGCACTCTACCAAGTGCCTTTCTAGTATGTCTGTTTATTGGAAACACAGAGAGAGCATCAATTTTCCACCCACAGGATACATCAGGTCAAAGGTGACATTATTTATAGACCACTTGCTTTTGAGTTAATTAAAGGGAACAGTCAAACAAGCCAATAACTATAAGAACTCAATATTAAACACGACTTTATGTGACCTATTTTTGCACATTCCAGACATACTATACAGCTTGGACCTCAGCAACTCATGTCCACTTTTCAAATTTGTATATTACAGATTCTTCTATTTTTATTATATATATATATATATATATATATATATATATATATATATATATATATATATATATATATATATATATAAAAACTCATCTCATTATCTCTAGCCGCTTTATCCTGTTCTACAGGGTCGCAGGCAAGCTGGAGCCTATCCCAGCTGACTACGGGCGAAAAGCGGGGTACACCCTGGACAAGTCGCCAGGCCATCACAGGGCTGACACAAAGACACAGACAACCATTCACACTCACATTCACACCTACGGTCAATTTAGAGTCACCAGTTAACCTAACCTGCATGTCTTTGGACTGTGGGGGAAACCGGAGCACCCGGAGGAAACCCATGCGGACATGGGGAGAACATGCAAACTCCGCATAAAAAGCCTCTCGCTGGCCATGGGGCTCGAACCCGGACCTTCTTGCTGTGAGGCAACAGCGCTAACCACTACACCACCGTGCCGCCGCATATATATATATATATATATTCTTCTATTTTTATATATATATATAGCGGGCGGCACGGTGGTGTAGTGGTTAGCGCTGTCGCCTCACAGCAAGAAGGTCCTGGGTTTGAGCCCCGGGGCCGGCGAGGGCCTTTCTGTGTGGAGTTTGAATGTTCTCCCCGTGTCCGCGTGGGTTTCCTCCAGGTGCTCCGGTTTCCCCCACAGTCCAAAGACATGCAGGTTAGGTTAACTGGTGACTCTAAATTGACCGTAGGTGTGAATGCGAGTGTGAATGGTTGTCTGTGTCTATGTGTCAGCCCTGTGATGGCCTGGCGACTTGTCCAGGGTGTACCCCGCCTTTCGCCCGTAGTCAGCTGGGATAGGCTCCAGCTTGCCTGCGACCCTGTAGAAGGATAAAGCGGCTAGAGATAATGAGATGAGATATATATAGTGGGGCAACATGGTGGTGTAGTGGTTAGCGCTGTTGCCTCACAGCAAGAAGGTTCTGGGTTTGATCCCCATGGCTGGCGAGGACCTTTCTGTGTGGAGTTTGCATGTTCTCCCTGTGTCCGCGTGGGTTTCCTCCGGGTGCTCCGGTTTCCCCCACAGTCCAAAGACATGCCGGTTAGGTTAACTGGCGACTCTAAATTGACCGTAGGTGTGAATGTGAGTGTGAATGGTTGTCTGTGTCTATGTGTCAGCCCTGTGATGACCTGGCGACTTGTCCAGGGTGTACCCCGCCTTTCGCCCGTAGTCAGCTGGGATAGGCTCCAGCTTGCCTGCGACCCTGTAGAACAGGATAAAGCGGCTAGAGATAATGAGATGAGATATATAGAGCAGCGGCTACAATTATTACACCTTAATGATCTTTTGGCCGTTGCAAAGGTAGAAAAGACTTTCAGTACCTAAATTGTGCATGAATAATTACTCAAACTTCCACTAGGAAAAAAAATGTGTTGATTTCCGATTACTTAGCGTATCAGGTCACGTGACACCATTCCACAAGTATTGACACCTTTGTCCACAGTTATCGACACCATTCCACAATTATCGACACCCAGATGATTATTTATAAAAATATAATCGGTATGTGGTATTAAGTTAACAAAACAATTTTTATTTAAAATTTGTTTTACACGGACTTATATTTAGTAAAAAATATGTTTTATATAAATATATTGATGTCGGTGCTTACGTAAATGAGAAAGTAATTCTAATGTTTGTAAATAAATGAACTGATAATGTTTAACCTGTGTTAGAAAATCTTTTTGTTCCACTTTCTACCCACTTTCTAAGTATTTCATAGATCACATTTTGTTAATCATTTGTTGTTGTTTGTATTAATTTTTAGTTTTGTGGTTTACCAATAAATGTCAATGGGCAATTGACATTGTAACCGCATGAACATCCAGGTCAAAGGTCGCATGTCATTCCTTGAACCAAAATATGAAATGTCTACTGATATTGTAATATGTGGTAGAGATTTACAACAAACTGAAAAAAAAAATCTGAATGGAATAGAAAAATCTGAATACCGTACTTCAAGCGTGTAATTTTTTATATACTAGGAATTTAATTCTGGTCTAATTCTATTTATTGTAATAGGATTCCAAATACTCTATAAACATTCCATTCTGTTATGAATCCGAAAAAAATTATTATAAATCACAGCACTTTTATTTTTTTAAAGTACTTCATCTACTTCAACAATGTTACACAAAGATCAATCCATAACGGTTGTAAATGTCCCTTAATTCCACAGGGTGTCGATAATGGTGGACACCGGTGAAAGTGATCACTATTATCAACACCTCACGTGACTTTGCGTTAAGATACAAAATAGTGACTGTCAAATGAAAGAGTAAGAAACAAAGTAGGTATCGACAAGGAGATCATGACATATCGGTGAATTTGATCAGTAAAAACATGTCCATGATCTTTCCACCATGCTTATCTGTGATGATAATGTCCGGATTTTCCTCAAATTGCTGATCGTGCTAAAAACATTCCATCTCAGGTAACGAGCTGCATCATCAGATGACAAGATCAAAGGCAGAGGGGGGGGGTCTTCCAGTTGATTAATTAACCAATAATAACTGTTATAACTGAAACTCACCTTTGTACATTTTTTTTTGGTAAATCTGCAAAGGTGTCGATAATTATGGACTGTAGGTAATTGTTAGCCTGGCTAACGCGACTTCAAAGCTCTCCGAGCATTTGGTCTGGCCAAGCTATTAAGCCAAACCGTTTCCCAAAGTGCGTGGTTGACCCACCTCCCTGAAATGCCTCAGTTTGCTACTGGTCGAAGCCAGAAAAGGCTGTGACGAAGCTTAAACCAATCACATCACTCTTTCCTCTGACGTATGTGACGCGACGGGGCTAACTGGTAGATTAAACTCTTACTGAAGCCAGTCGGGAGCAAGGCGAAAACGGCCTTCCTTTCAATAAATACCTCCAGGGCTGCTCTTTGCTCCGTTTTCAATGAAAACTTCCCGTTGAATGCTTTCAATACAGCATCTACCGCTGTGTTAAAGGCTTGCCGCTGCTCCATGTTTGTGATGTGAATGAAGCGCTTCCGGCATAGATTCTGTAAACAATCCGGTCGCAGTTCTACTACGTCACTGCCTTGAACACGCCTCTACCCAGGGCCGTTGGAGATGCTCAAAGTTGATTGGTTCCCAATTTTTTGGGAGCTTGGAAATGCTGTAGATAGCCTGCCTGGCCAGACTAAGCTCGGAACAGGCCCTCGTGTTGCGTCATGCTTAGGATGGGCGGGCCCAGGCTAGGTAATTGTAGCCGCTGCTCTAGTTATTTCTTGTCTTTGCTAAATTCTTCTATTTTAACTGTTCAAGCACCAATCATCAAAGCAAAATCCCTGTATGTAAGAACATACTTGGCAATAAACTTGATTCTGATTCTGACAATAATAATAATAATAATAATAATAGGAACACTTTATAGGCACCACTTTGGGAACCACTGACTTAGACAAATAATGCTTATGACAAATGTGTGAAAATTGAGACATGGAGTTTGCATGATGCTGTCGTAGTAGTAGCTATAAGATCTCCTTACCTGTTAGCAACATTAGCTTACCATTTCCAGTGCACAAGTAAAGCATTCTAGACTTATTACACATGGAATATGATAAAATACGGCAATAACGAAAAAATCAGAATGCAGAAATGATTCACCTGTGTTGTGAATCACATCCAGCTCTGAATACACACGACTGAAACAAACCACATTTGTTTTACCGACACACAAGAACAACCTTCTCGCATTTGACAATTACCCACAAATCCAAAGGGAGCCCTTTGCCATACTAGTCCTGTTCCCGCCATCTCCACCTTCCCCTTTCTTCTGTTCTGTATGAAACAAACAACATCACCTCCACCTCACCCCACCCCACCCCCTCCTGCCTTTCCTCCTTGTACCCCACCTGGCACCGAACGGCCCCCAGCACTCAGCGCGTGCCAGCGCGGGAAATCTCAGGTGACAGTCACCTGGAAAGCTCTCAGGCCCACGGCAGCTGGAGGGGCTCTGATTGCTTCCCGTCCCCTCACACACACATGCACACACATCCACACACAAGCACACACATCCCCAGCAGCCTTTGCAGCCCCAGCACATCAATCGCCTGTCAATCCCACTCAACCTTAACCAGGACTCAGTCAAGCGCACACAGAGAGAGAAAGAGAGAGAGAGAGAATGAGAGAGAGAAAGAGAGAGAGAAGGGAAGCTGAGCACTGGGGAAGGCATAGACAGAGGGAAGGATGGAGCACAGGGAGTCACACTGGCACGAAGGAGAGATGAAGGGAAAGGGGGGTGGTGGAGCGGAGAGGCCTGTGGTCGCTTGCCAATGGTTCAAATTAATTGCTACATAAGGAAAAATGGGGAGATAATTATTTGTGCTTTCCTGTCAGTGCTGGAGGGGAGATGACCTCATTAACTTGCGGCTTGTACACAATTCAATTACTGAGATATGGAAAATACATTTTTGATTACTTTGGTGACTGGGACTCCATTCATCTCCATTTCTCTTCTGTGTGTGTGTTCAGTGGAGCTTCTGCGGCTTACTTACTGCTACCTGAGTGAATTAAATGAAAGCTCCACCTTGCACTTGAAACACATTAACGGCCTTTCGATTTCATAAAACCGGTGAAATTTAGTTCCGTCCGAAATGTGGTCATTGTGATATATGTTTATTTCTGAAATATCTAAAAAAAAAAAAAAACAGGCCATTCTGTGGCTGTGAAGTTATTTAATTTGAGGGGATTCCCGAGCAAATAACGTGCATGAAATTGCTCGCTTTGCGCAGTCAAGCAGTCAGAGGAAGTCCATGTGTGCATGTGCAAGTTTAACTTTCAGCATTGTCTTCTTCTTCCTCTCTTGGGTTTTACAGCAGCTGGCATCCTGTGTTGCATTACTGCCATCTTTGACCATGCACTGACCGTTCCATCATTCTGTCACTAAACGAACAGCTGATCACACCGAGGTGCTCGGACCACCGATATTTATTAATTTGGTCCTGAATTTCCTTTCCTTCGCAACATAACATCTTTTCTTCTTGCTTTCCGTTACTGTAGTTGGTCTTTCACGTTTCATTTGCTTCCTCCATTTTTCTGTCCTGTTTCAAATTTGTATCCCACAATGCCTTGCGTGAACGGGGAAAGCCCACCACGTGATGCATGATGCATTCTCTTGAATTGCGTCATGGTGAAGCAAGAAACAATAGCGGAGAATTTAGGGCCACATGGCCCTAAATTCATTAATTGTTCTATTTAAAAAAAAAATAAAATTGGAAGTTCGTGATTCGAATTCAGTAGCTTTTGGTCCACTAACATACATGTCAACCTTTGGTCAATCAAACCTGTATAACCAACCTCCAAAATCCGTATTTCCCTTATAAAATCCGTACAAGATGCAAATTAAAATAATTTACCTAAAATTTGAATGATAATTAACAGTGATGTATCCAAGTTATTTTTTATTCAATATTAATAACAATAAACCTTCAGAATGAATACAAAGCTCCAATGTTTGACAAAAACACAAAGTGTCACTCTAATGTTCTGAATTGTACTCCATGACAGCTTTTTTAGCGCTCTGCACCAATACCTCACTAGGCTGCATGTCACAGTAAGTGTCTGTGTTGATCTTGCCGGAGTGCCCATTCAGAATCTTTTCAGTCGCTAGTGAAAGTCGCTCAGGTGGAAATGTTACTTCCCGGTTGGCGGGATTCTCGCAATGTGGTGTGCGCATGATCAAAAGTGGAACGAAGTCTCGCTACCACAAGATAACGCGCGATTTCATAAGACTCTTTACTGTCTGTCTGTGCTTTCTGTGGTGTACAGTACGTTTGTAAATGTTATGTGCTCTTTTATCATCATGGGAATTGATTATAGCTCTAAATAAATATTGAAGTTTTTTTAAAGAATCCGTATAACTTTATTTGTATGCCCGTATACTACGTTTATTGACTCAAATCCGTATAAAACATGGACATTCCGTATAGGTTGACATGTATGCACTAAACAAAAATAATTGGGTGTCGGGAAAATTCTTTTTATAACCTACACTTGAAAAATCTGAAAGGCAGTCGAACTTTAAGTGTATTTATATTAAAATATTTCTGAGTGTTTAGTGATTCTGGTGCTAATATATTGGTTCGTGTTGGTATTTACATTATTCCTGTGAGAAGTTAGTGGTTGTCTGCTGCACTGACATCACAGGGTGACAGTATTATTGCTGGAAGACTTAGAGTAGTATTTAATATGAGAAAGTTTTCAGTGATTTTAGCAAAACAGGTCGGGATAATGTTTAGATTTCATCGTCCATCCATCCATCCATCCATCCATTCATCCATCCATCCATCATCCACTTATCCTATGCAGGGTCACAGGCAAGCTGGAGCCTATCTCAGCTGACTATGGGCGAGAGGTGGAGTACATCCTGGACAAGTCGCCAGATCATTGCAGGTCTGAGACATACAGACAAACAACTATTCACACCTACAGTCAGTTTAGAGCCACCAATTTACCTAATCTGCATGTCTTTGCAACCAGAGCACCCAGAGGAAACCCACACAGACAGAACATGCAAACTCCACACAGAAAGGCCGCCATCAGCCACAGGGCTCAAACCCAGAACCTTCTTGCTGTGAGGCAACAGTGCTAACCACTACACCACTATGCCACCAGATTTCATTGTTAGCTCCTAAAAACAAAATAGCAGCAGCTTCTATTCTCACTGACCATTTTCCAGGGATGGTTACTGTCATATTAGTAAGAAATCCAGTCTAGACGTCATGGAGACAGCAAACACTGGACTCAAAATCCCAGAATCCAATATGAGTTAGGAAATTTTGAGAAGTGAAGCTTTCAAGGGCAAATTATCAAAGTACACTCAAGAAAAAAAAATAGAGATGGGACTGATCTGATAGCACACCCAAGCTCGGTATCATGACGAGCAGTATCTGGAAAAAACAAACAAACTAACAAAAAAACCCTTTTTCTTTAATGAACATTCCTAGACACTGTAATACCGGATATTAGTCCACAAACAAAATTACACAAAAGCGGAAGTATCAGTATGTTCATCACCAACACTGTCTCTTTGCTTTTTCAAGCGAATCTGGACAAGCCTCAATATTTCATTATGTCATTAATATAAGATAATGGCTAGCATAATGTGAACATAAAGAATACTACACATTCCTACATTCCCTCTCTGCATAGTGATGACATCGATAGCATAGCAAAACGTAGGCAAGAGCAGCGAAGTCAACTCTCATCATGATCACTGGGAAACAGCTGGATATCTCTCATTCTAACGTGATAAAGGACCGCCCACCCTCATTTCTTTTTCCATCAGAGCAGCTGTGCTGGAGACGGAGCATTTATGCTTGATTGCATATATTGAATGTGTTGAAGTTACGCTTCTTTAGTAAATATGAGGAGCAAACAGTAGAATTCGTTATTCATGTTTATGAAATATAGGACAAAAGAGACATTTAATGAGGAATGAAATGAGAAATAGTATCGTCTCAGATTTTATAAAGGTAATAGTTAATTAAACATTTTTTAAATCTGAATTTCTTAGCTAGAGGAAGGGTGTATGATTTTTTTCTGGTGTCTCGTGAGGTTTTTATGTGGAACCATGACATGACAATGTCTTCATCAGCAATAAATACAAGAAATACAGATCATTTGCATGCAATGTTAAATGAGAACTGAAGTCATTTTTAAACCTGCTTTATTTCTTAATTAACATGTTATTCAATTACGTTTTTGGTTTTAGTAACCTTATATCGTGACTTGTACTGGCAACTAACTGCAATTAAATATTATACTTATCGGCCTAGTTGGTTTTAGCCATGTTGAATTTAGTTCGTTTGATCCACGGCAGGCGTCGCTTATCCGCGCGATCTTCACGAGACTTGTGCGAGACTGAAACGTGAAGTGTCAGCCAGGTGTCAGTGCCGCCATTTTGAAAACTGTTTTCCAAACAAAATATTGCACAAAAACGAGTTTAAATGACGATTACTGCCTACTTTTTTCAAACTTTCCTGATTGCTATCAAAACAAACAAAACTTCCGGCTGGATTACATAAGCATTTGAAAGAGGGCGTGCGCACGTCTTTTGACAACGTTGGCAGATGTTGGTCGCTTTGATTTCCACTGTATGTTTTACTTCTGTCCTACGATGTCTCGCACAGGTCTCAACGAATCTCGTTTACGGCCATTGCTTTGACATATGGACTGATATATTACATAGCATATTTCAAAACACTCATAACTTGCTATAGCAGCGACAAAATAGCGATCAAAAATGCATTCCGATATTTAATAAAATGAGATAAATAGAATTTTGTGAATAAAAAATTTGCCTTCAGTTCTCCTTTAATGTATATGTGCAAACTGCTGACTGGACAACAATTGATAATATAAAAATATTAAATGCCTTTCAGGCCTGATGGCAACATGGCACAATGGCCTGTGAAAACCCTTCACATGTTGAAATTGACATTTTCTACTCAATAAAGTTCCAAAAACTTTCTTGAACCGAAATGTTTTTGTTCACATCCATCCATTATCTATGCCGCTTATCTATTGTGGTTTGCAAGTGAGCCAGAGCCAATCCCAGCTGATTTTGGGCAAGAGAGGCAGGGTACACCCTGGACAAGTCGTCAATCTATAGACCCCTTGCACTAATGTCACATTTACGTTAGCAACCATTGCTACCCTTGTCCTGGGGGACAAACGAACTTTGTTTACATACTGAAGACAAGCAATATCGAAGATGTCAAACATTTGTAGTATGAAGAAAACTACAGCTAAAAAAGTTTTACTACCAGATTACTTGGATAATCTAAGTCAGAAAGAAGCAAAGGATAGATATACGTGGAAATTATAGTTTATTAGTGGTTATGAGCTGTACAAAATTCCTTGAAATGAATGGAGCGATGATGAAGATTTGTGGCCTAGAATTACCTACATAGATGTTGGAATGTACCGTCTCACTGCATTTTCTCTGTTTTAATAAAAAATTCTTATCATTTCCTGGAAGAGGAGAACAGGGAGGATTAAGAATCGAGCAGCTGTGGTTTGTTTACATCCAATACTAAAACTTGTAGCGTCCTAGCAACCATCACAAAGAAGCATACAAAAAGCCCCAAAATACTGACTTACCCGGGCAAAAACGATACAGGATTTATTGTGTAGTTCTTGATCCCCAGATCTTTAACCCAGCCACATATAAAAAGTTGTACACCTCCATGCTCTTCCAGGTTTTCATCTGTTTGTTCATGTAGAATAATGTCTACAGAACCAGATAGTTTGAGATGTCAGGGAACTCAATGGATGGATGATTTTTCAATTCATCAGAAAAATCGTTCTTTACTAGTGTGTAAGGATCTATCCCACTGCAAAGAGCAACTTTCTGAAGGTATTTTGACCGTGCATTGGCCTCAAAACTGTGAAAATAGTCGGAGATGGTTTCACTAGCTCTTTACATAACTGTGGCCAAATTGGTTTGTCTGACCACCACTTCATTCACTGGAAGTACAACCCCGATTCCAAAAAAGTTGGGACAAAGTACAAATTGTAAATAAAAACAGAATGGAATGATGTGGAAGTTTCAAAATTCCATATTTTATTCAGAATAGAACATATATGACATATCAAATGTTTAAACTGAGAAAATGTATCATTTAAAGAGAAAAATTATGTGGTTTTAAATTTCATGACAACAACACATCTCAAAAAAGTTGGGACAAGGCCATGTTTACCACTGTGAGACATCCCCTTTTCTCTTTACAACAGTCTGTAAATGTCTGGGGACTGAGGAGACAAGTTGCTCAAGTTTAGGGATAGGAATGTTAACCCATGCTTGTCTAATGTAGGATTCTAGTTGCTCAACTGTCTTAGGTCTTTTTTGTCGTATCTTCCGTTTTATGATGCGCCAAATGTTTTCTATGGGGGAAAGATCTGGACTGCAGGCTGGCCAGTTCAGTACCCGGACCCTTCTTCTACACAGCCATGATGCTGTAATTGATGCAGTATGTGGTTTGGCATTGCCATGTTGGAAAATGCAAGGTCTTCCCTGAAAGAGACATCGTCTGGATGGGAGCATATATTGCTCTAGAACCTGGATATACCTTTCTGCATTGATGGTGTCTTTCCAGATGTGCAAGCTGCCCATTCCACATGCACTAATGCAACCCCATACCATCAGAGATGCAGGCTTCTGAACTGAGCGCTGATAACAACTTGGGCCATCCTTCTCCTCTTTAGTCCGAATGACACGGCGTCCCTGATTTCCATAAAGAACTTCAAATTTTGATTCGTCTGACCACAGAACAGTTTTCCACTTTGCCACAGTCCATTTTAAATGAGCCTTGGCCCAGAGAAGACGTCTGCGCTTCTGGATCATGTTTAGATACGGCTTTTTCTTTGAACTATAGAGTTTTAGCTGGCAACGGCGAATGGCATGGTGAATTGTGTTCACAGATAATGTTCTCTGGAAATATTCCTGAGCCCATTTTGTGATTTCCAATACAGAAGCATGCCTGTATGTGATGCAGTGCCGTCTAAGGGCCCGAAGATCACGGGCACCCAGTATGGTTTTCCGGCCTTGACCCTTACGCACAGAGATTCTTCCAGATTCTCTGAATCTTTTGATGATATTATGCACTGTAGATGATGATATGTTCAAACTCTTTGCAATTTTACACTGTTGAACTCCTTTCTGATATTGCTCCACTATTTGTCAGCGCAGAATTGGGGGGATTGGTGATCCTCTTCCCATCTTTACTTCTGAGAGCCGCTGCCACTCCGATGCTCTTTTTATACCCAGTCATGTTAATGACCTATTGCCAATTGACCTAATGAGTTGCAATTTGGTCCTCCAGCTGTTCCTTTTTTGTACCTTTAACTTTTCCAGTCTCTTATTGCCCCTTTCCCAACTTTTTTGAGATGTGTTGCTGTCATGAAATTTCAAATGAGCCAATATTTGGCATGAAATTTCAAAATGTCTCACTTTCGACATTTGATATGTTGTCTGTGTTCTATTGTGAATACAATATCAGTTTTTGAGATTTGTAAATTATTGTATTCCGTTTTTATTTACAATTTGTACTTTGTCCCAACTTTTTTGGAATCGGGGTTGTACTTGACTGAATCCAACCTATATTCTATTCCAGGTTAACCACTCGCAAAGAATGACTAAAAATCTTTAACTCCGTGAACTGTCAGTGAAGAAAATGGCGAGCTCGTGGCCGCACACTACGACTGTATGGCAGGCCTTGGAGAGAGCTATTCTCACACAGCATCATTGTTGTAGGTTTGAAGCTGGAGTGGAACAAAGAGATTCACTGAAAGTTACAGATAAAAAGGCGTACTGGGTGGTTCTTACTGCTGTGAAAAAAATCTCCGACTCCCCGATCGGAGATATTTCCTTTCTAAAGAAATGCCCAAGTCAAGTTCCTAAGCCACAATCAGAATTTCATGACAAAGTTCCAGGGAGCCAGTAATACCTTTTATCTTTTTCTCGATTTGAACAATTGGAACAACCAAAAACAGTGCAAAAATGAACCATACTTAAGACAAATTAAGACTTGCTTACAGAAAAGATGATGTCTGGTTGTCCCCCGGGAAAAATGATCACATGATGCGTAACGTCACATGCAAGGGGTCTATTGCAGAGTTAACACAGAGACAAACAGCCATTTACATTCACACCTATGGACAATTCAGAGTAGCCAGTTGACCTAATCTGTGTTTGGATTGTGGGAGGAAACCGGAGCACCTGGACCCACATGGGCACGAGGAGAAGATACAAACTCTACACAGAAAGGCTCCAGGTGAGTGGCAGGTTTGAATGACACTGATAACCAGTGCACCACCATGCTACCCTTTTGCTTAGTAAAAGTAAACTGCTACCATTTTAAAGTCTGGTTAACCCCAAAAGTGAAAAGGGGACAGGAACATGACAGTTGGTATCAAGACAGTTGGGTTTTCTGAGACTGCCACAGAAGTAAAAGTGCCAGTTTCACCATATACTTCTGGCTACAGTTCCCCTCACTTTGTTCTTGTGAGAACGGCCTCATATGTACAGCCCCTGATCCATCCTGATGCCCTACTTCTAGCTGAGGTTCTCATCACATCGCTCCAGTGGAGGATGGCCCATATGGACAGCCTAAAGATACCGTACACTTAGAAGATGGCTTAGAACAATCAATACAATGTTTTGCTATGATGGCTGAGGACTACAATTACCATGATAACTTAAGGACTGCATTTGCCATGAACAGTTTTTCCCTCAAACCTCCATCAATGAACGGTTGATAACGTAAAAAAAGACTTCATGTTAAAACTATAATGAGTTTCCTGGTTACACAATTGCACTTTTTGACCACAAAGAACACACTTTTAGAAACAAGTTATTTATAATCTTGCTATCTGTTCTCACACAAATGGGGATGGGTTCGCATTTGAGTCTGGGTCCTCTCAAGGTTTCTTCCTCATGTTATTTGAGGGAGTTTTCCCCTCACCACCGTCACCTCAGGCTTGCTCATTAGGGATAAATTTTATTAATTCATATGTTTAAAATTTATATTTTTCTCTAAAGCTGCTCTGCTACAATGTCTATTGTTAAAAGTGCGATACAAATACGTAAATTGACTTGACGTGACAAATAGAACAGTATTAATATTATCAATATTAAGAATAAATCCTTACAATTTTGTCACAAAATAAATTACTGCCTTCTTGGTCAAGAATAAATACTTACAATTATTTATCCTTACAAAGGAATAAAACCTTACACCACCTCACTATTACCCCTTTTCCACCAAATCAGTTCCAGGGCTGGTTCGGAGCCAGTGCTGGTGCTGGTTCACAACTTGTTCAACTTGCGAGCCAGCTGAGAACCAGTTTGCTTTTCCATAGCTCGCGGAGCTACGTCATTACGTGGCTGTATACGTCATTACATCGCTGTATACGTCAGTTACGTCGCTACGTTTGCATAAACCTTAGCGTGAATATCTAAGCAAAAACAACACGGAAGCAGCAGCAGCAACAACAATAATAATAATAATAATAATAATAATAATAATGGATGACTTCGCGTTTGTACAGCTGCGGCTTCTCGCCGCTTAAAAATGGCGATCTTTCGCGGTCTTGTTATTGTTGTTGGTCTTAACAAATCCGCCCCCCCGCTGACGTAAGCGGTTCTTTCCTCTGGCCCAGCAGAGAGTTGGTGCTAGCCTGGAACCGGTTTTTCTGGCCCCAGAGCCAGTTCTTTGTCAGTGGAAACAGAAAACCCGGTTCCAAACTAAGCACTGGCCCCGAACCAGCCCTGGAACTGCTTTGGTGGAAAAGGGGCATATTTTCTTTCCACAACTCTGTCTTTTTCGGTCCATATGAATTCCCTGTACTACATATTCTTCTCATCCTAGTCAGGAAAAGAGAAAATACTATATCTTCACTGTATGCAGTAATTCAACAGCCTGTTCTTGCTGCGCTAACCTTTTGATTTACCTACACAAGAAGCACTGTGTAAAGATGTAGGGGTATCAGGGGAGATACCCAGACTTCAACCTGCTGTGATTATTCCTTTGGGCTGGACTCAGATGGGCCTTTTCTCCCAACATCAACAAGGGAAAAGTAAAGTAGAACACCTTCAGATCAGAAGTGCACATGGACACACACATGTTCTGGATCACACTTCCACATTCAGGACAGAACGAATGAAAGAAATAAGAAGAAAACAGAGGTTTAGGAGTAGATTGATTCATGCAGTAGTTAAGGCTATGAGTTCGTAATCAGTCATCAAATCTTGAAGTGACATTCATGGGATTTGAACTGTACATGAGACCAGCAGCTTAAAGAAATGGTTCCATCAAGTATAATAATAATAATAATAATAATAATAATAATATGTCCATAATTTTCCTGTATTATAGTCAATATTCCATGCCATGTTTGGTGACCAACATTTACTTTTTTACATACACTCACTGGCCACTTTAATAGGAACTTGTTCTTGATTCTAAGATCCCTGTTCTTGGCTGCAGGAGTGGAACCCAATGTGGTCTTCTGCTGTTGCATGCTGAGATGCTTTTCTGGTCATCATGGTTGTAAAGAGTTGCTATGAGTTGTTATATCCTTCCTGGCAGCTCGAACCAATCTGGCCATTTTCCTCTGACCTCTCTTATCAACAAGGCATTTGTTTCCACCCACAGAACTGTCACCTACTCACTCACTCAATGTTTTTTGTTTTTCGCACCATTCTGTGTAAATTCGAGACACTGTTGTGTATGAAAACCCCAGGAGATCAGCAGTTTCTGAAATACTTAAACTAGTCCATCTGGCTCAAACCAGCACCCATGCCACAGTGAAAGTCATACTTTGAGATCACAATTTTTCCCATTCGGATGTTTGAAGTGAACATTAACTGAAGCTCTTGATTTGTATCTGCATGATTTTATGCATCAAGGGATTGACTGATTAGATAACTACAAAAAACAGCAGGTGGATGGGTATTCCTTATAAAGTGGCTGGTAAGTGTATAATGCATGCTCAATAAATAAATAAATAAATAAATAAATAAATGTTCAATTCATCATATGAGTTTGCATGTTCTCCCCGTGTCTGTGTGGGTTTCCTCCGGGTGCTCTGGTTTCCCCCACAGTCCAAAGACATGCAGTTAGGTTGACGTGGGGCGGCCTTGGGCTGAGGTGTCCTTGAGCAAGGTACCTGACCCCTGACTGCTCCCCAGGCGCTCTGGTGTGGCTGCCCACTGCTCTGAGTGTGTGCATGTGTTCACTGCTTCAGATGGGTTAAATGCAGAGGATGAATTTCACTGTGCTTGAAGTGTGCATGTGACGAATAAAGGTTTCTTTTTTTTTCTCCTACAACCCCGAATGCAAAAAAAGTTGGGACAAAGTACAAATTGTAAATAAAAACAGAATGCAATAATTTACAAATATCAAAAACTGTATTGTAACACAATAGAACATAGACAACATATCAAATGTTGAAAGTGAGACATTTTGAAATTTCATGGCAAATATTGGCTCATTTGGTATGAATGTGAGTGTGAATGGTTGTCTGTGTCTATGTGTCAGCCCTGTGATGACCTGGCGACTTGTCCAGGGTGTACCCCGCCTTTCACCCGTAGTCAGCTGGGATAGGCTCCAGCTTGCCTGCGACCCTGCAGAACAGGATAAAGTGGCTAGAGATAATGAGATGAGATGAGATGAGATGAGATGAGATGAGATATTGGCTCATTTGAAATTTCATGACAGCAACACATCTCAAAAAAGTTGGGACAGGGGCAATAAGAGGCTGGAAAAGTTAAAGGTACAAAAAAGGAACAGATGGAGGACCAAATTGCAACTCATTAGGTCAATTGGCAATAGGTCATTAACATGACTGGGTATAAAAAGAGCATCTTGGAGTGGCAGCGGCTCTCAGAATTAAAGATGGGAAGAGGATCACCAATCCCCCTAATTCTGCGCCGACAAATAGTGGAGCAATATCAGAAAGGAGTTCGACAGTGTAAAATTGCAAAGAGTTTGAACATATCATCATCTACAGTGCATAATATCATCAAAAGATTCAGAGAATCTGGAAGAATCTCTGTGCGTAAGGGTCAAGGCCGGAAAACCATACTGGGTGCCTGTGATCTTCGGGCCCTTAGACGGCACTGCATCACATACAGGCATGCTGCTGTATTGGAAATCACAAAATGGGCTCAGGAATATTTCCAGAGAATATTATCTGTGAACACAATTCACCGTGCCATCCGCCGTTGCCAGCTAAAACTCTATAGTTCAAAGAAGAAGCCGTATCTAAACATGATCCAGAAGCGCAGACGTCTTCTCTGGGCCAAGGCTCATTTAAAATGGACCGTGGCAAAGTGGAAAACTGTTCTGTGGTCAGATGAATCAAAATTTGAAGTTCTTTATGGAAATCAGGAATGCCGTGTCATTCGGACTAAAGAGGAGAAGGACGACCCAAGTTGTTATCAGCGCTCAGTTCAGAAGCCTGCATCTCTGATGGTATGGGGTTGCATTAGTGTGTGTGGCATGGGCAGCTTACACATCTGGAAAGACACCATCAATGCTGAAAGGTATATCCAGGTTCTAGAGCAACATATGCTCCCATCCAGACGACATCTCTTTCAGGGAAGACCTTGCATTTTCCAACATGACAATGCCAAACCACATACAGCATCAATTACAGCATTATGGTTGTGTAGAAGAAGGGTCCGGGTACTGAACTGGCCAGCCTGCAGTCCAGATCTTTCACTCATAGAAAACATTTGGCGCATCATAAAATGGAAGATACGACAAAAAAGAACTAAGACAGTTGAGCAACTAGAATCCTACATTAGACAAGAATGGGTTAACATTCCTATCCCTAAACTTGAGCAACTTGTCTCCTCAGTCCCCAGACGTTTACAGACTGTTGTAAAGAGAAAAGGGGATGTCTCACAGTGGTAAACATGGCCTTGTCCCAACTTTTTTGAGATGTGTTGTTGTCATGAAATTTAAAATCACCTAATTTTTCTCTTTAAATGATACATTTTCTCAGTTTAAACATTTGATATGTCATCTATCTTCTATTCTGAATAAAATATGGAATTTTGAAACTTCCACATCATTGCATTCCGTTTTTATTTACAATTTGTTCTTTGTCCCAACTTTTTTGGAATCGGGGTTGTAAATAAAAAGTGTAATTGTTGACATATCGTTGTCGTATAAGAGGAATAAAACACTTCAGGATGTCCTGTTACTTTTAAACAACTCCATTTTACATCAGACTGCATCACATCACCTCTGTGGTTGATTATTTTCCTATAACAACATGCCCTTGAATATTTTACTCTTTAATTTATATCATTTGAATGAGCAGTTAATGACTTGTTGTGATTATAGATATCACTGAAGACTGAATTTAAGAAATGATCCACTGTGTTCATGTTTAAAGATCAGTATTATTATAAATTTGAGTGGTCAGTGATAAGGTTAGTAAGGCTCGGGCATTAGGGAGCAGCTGTAATGAGGGATTACACTGGGAGAGAGAGAGAGAGAGATGGAGAGAGGAGTTCTGGAATAAAAGACGACTGTAATAGGATTACATCTGTTAACATCATGTGTAATAAGAGTAAGAGGTTTACAGGGGGAGCTGAGCTCGAGAGGACACCCCCCCTCCCTCCCATATTCCCTTGTTCCCTCAGCTCCATCCTTGCCAGTGGGAAACACACACACACACACACACACACACACACACACACACACACGGGGGGGGGAAGGAAGGGATGGAGCCTTAAGGCAGTGACCTCATTTATGACAAAAGCCCCATCTTGGAGAGAGAGAAAGAGAGAGAGAGAAAGAGAGAGAGAGAGAGAGTCTCAGGAGAATAGTCACATCTCAGGGCTCATTTGCATGCAGCCTTAATGAAAATGTTTGGCTTGTGCTCTTAATTAAAGAGCACTTTCATTGCCATTTGGAGAGAAAGATACACACACACACACACACACACACACACAGAAAGAGCACTCCCAAATCACTCCTCACTAGGGTTCAAGTCTGACTGCTAAGTGCCTCGGGTAATTGTTTATCCTGTTATCCATGTCCATTTAGTGCCATAAAAACAGAAAGACAAGTGTTTTCTTTTTGTTAATATTAAAAGGAACAATAATTTTTAATATGAACTTTATATGACCTATATTTCCATTCAGGAATGAATAAACAATAATAAAAAGACATCTAAAATCAGAGCAGACTCAAAAAAGTAATCTTTAATTAATGTCTTTAAACTTCTACAGACTGGAGGCTGTGAACATTTTTCAATCCAGTTATTATCTCTTGCTGTAAAACTATAATTTAAATGTTAAAATCATTGTTTTCATGCTGTAAAGTGAATCCATGGAAGTGTGTGAGAAGTTTGTAAGATATTGAACTAATGTCACAAATGCTACACTGTTAAAAATTTACTGTAAAATTTACAGTAAATTACTGGCAGCAGAGTAGCCAGTATTTTACTGTAACATTTACAGTAACAAAAAAACCTACTGTAAATTGTGGAACAGTATGTTACTGTAATTTTTACACTACTGCAAGATGTTACTGTAAATTTTTAACAGTGTAGACACAGACAACCATTCACACCTATGGTCAATTTAGAGTCACCAGTTAACCTAACCTGCATGTCTTTGGGGGAAACCGGAGCACCCGGAGGAAACCCATGCGAGCACGGGGAGAACATGGAAACTCCGCACAGAAAGGCCCTCGCCGGCCACGCGGCTCGAACCCGGACCTTCTTGCTGTGAGGCGACAGCGCTAACCACTACACCACCGTGCCGCCCTGAGGCTAATGTTTAGGCCTAAAAACCAATGTTAGATTGTGTCCGTATACTTGTAGAATTGATACAGATGTTGCCGACTTATGCACACGTTGAAAAATACCAGTCATAAAAACAAATCAGTATGAGTTCAACATCCAGTAAAGCTTATTATGTTTAGAGGCAACTTGCAAAAGAGGTTGCTTCCTGCTCCCTTACCAGATTCACGGCAGCGGGTGAGTGGGTTGCATCAGCATCCGTCCGCTCACTTCGTGCTTAGCGCCAAAAAATTCCCAGAAACCTTCGCGTGTTACGGTAGCAGTACACTGTACTGTATAAACGTAGCCACCTACAGTTATTTACTGTATAAGCGTCACACAGTATCCTACTGTAAAATAATATGGTGCTATACTGTAAGTTTTACAGCAATTGTTTACAGTGTAGACAATATTTTCAAACAAAGCCAGATGGCTAATGTGAGAGAAAATTCTCAGATAAAAGCGAAGTACATTCTGAGAATGCCCCAAAACAAGGCTCACTCGTTACTTTTAAGTGTCCAACAACAGAAACTAGCTGGAAAAAGAGGAAAAACTGTTTGTGCAACTTGATACTCAGGAGTGTCAATGCTGATTTATTTAGAAATGTCCCGCAACAAAGCTAGTTAGTGAAATATAGACAATGTCCCATAACAAAGCTCGCTAGCCAATGTCAAAATGCTCAACAACAAAGCTAGTTAGAGGAGTTTAGAAAATATTCCATCTGAAAATGCCCCACCTCAAAGCTAGCTAACATGAGAAAATGTTCCACAAAGCTCACTAGCTGACATTAGAAAATATTCTACAATAAAGACACTGGACAATGTCCCACAAAAAAGCCAATTATAGAAAATGTTCCAGAACAAATCTATTTAGCTGATATTAGAATGTTCTGCAAAATGCTAGTTCTCTAAATAGACAAAATGTTCCATAACAAATCTTTTGAAACAAGGTTACCTAGCTATTGTTAAAACATGTTCCAGGATAAAGCTGGCAAGGTAATGTTATAAAATGTTCCACAACAAAGATAATTAGCTAGTGCTTTAAAACATGTCCAACAACACAGTTAGTAAGAAAATGTTTTGCACCAAATGTCACTATTATAAAACATGTCCCAAAATAAAGCTAGTCAAATGTTCCACAAAGCTAGCTGATGCTGGGAAATAGTCCACAAAAATGCTGTTTAGCTAAATTTAGAAAATGTACTTTAGGAAAATGGGCGGCACGGTGGTGTAGTGGTTAGCGCTGTCGCCTCACAGCAAGAAGGTCCTGGGTTCGAGCCCCGGGGCCGGTGAGGGCCTTTCTGTGCGGAGTTTGCATGTTCTCCCCGTGTCCGCGTGGGTTTCCTCCGGGTGCTCTGGTTTCCCCCACAGTCCAAAGACATGCAGGTTAGGTTAACTGGTGACTCTAAATTGACCATAGGTGTGAGTGTGAATGTCAGCCCTGTGATGACCTGGCGACTTGTCCAGGGTGTACCCCACCTTTCACCCATAGTCAGCTGGGATAGGCTCCAGCTTGCCTGCGACCCTGTAGAAGGATAAAGCGGCTAGAGATAATGAGATGAGACTTTAGGAAAATGTTCCACAACAATGTTATTTCGCTAAATTTAGTAAATGTATCTTTGGAAAATGTTCCACAACAATGCTATTTTGCTAAATTTAGTAAATGTACCTGCAGAAAATGTCCCACAACAAGGTTATTTCAGACTATATTTAGTAAATGTATCTTCAGAAAATGTTCCACAACGATGCTATTTTGCTAAATTCAGTAAATGTACCTTCAGAAAATGTCCCACAATGTTATTTCATTATATTTAGTAACTGTGTCTTTGGAAAATGTTCCACAACAATGATATTTAGCTAAATTTAGAAAATGTACCTTTAGAAAATGTCCCACAACAATGCTATTTAGCTAAATTTAGTAAATGTATCTACCAAAAATGCCCCGCAATAAAGCTAACAAGCTAATGTTAGAAATATCCCACAATAAAGCCAGCTAGCTAGATACAGCAAATGCTCTATAGTAAAGATGACATTTTGAATATACAGCTGACATTTGAACATGGTCCACAGTAAAGCTAATAAATCGAAACAAATGTTCCACAACAAATGTTCAGAAAATATTCTACCGCAAATGTATTGAATAAAGCTCACTAGCTATTGTTAAAATGTTCCAAAATAAAGACAGTCAGTTAATGTTATAAAATGTACCACAGCGAAGATAACTAGATAATGTTTTAAAACATGTCCCAGAACAAACCTAGTTAGAAAATGTTTTGAAACAAATATCGCGATTGTAAAAGAAAAAAAAATGTTCCACAACAAAGCTAGTTAGCTAAATTTAGAAAATGTCCCACAATAAAACTAACAAGCTGATATTAGAAATGTCCCACAGCAAAGCTAGCTAGCTTAATTAAGGATGTGTTCCATAATAAAGCTAGATAACTAATGTTAGAAAATGTTCCACAGCAAAGATAACTGGCAAATGTTTTTAAAAAATTCCACAAAAGATAGTTCATGCTGGAACTATTGTCCAGCGATCCATTTATACAAGTAGTGAGTTAAATATAATTTACTGAGAGAACTAGATTTATGTCATGAATAGTATAAATAGCATTCTGTAAAGACTTTGAGTATTAACACTTTCCCTATTGTGTTGGGGGGAATCCCTCATGTAGCAGTCAAACCTACCAAAATGTCAGTCTTGCATACCATACTTCTGTATCATGTAGGTTAGTAAATACTTTTTACTCTCTCTATAAAGTCATAGTTTCCAATTTAAAGCTCATAGGCAATAGTTTTAATTTTATGCACATTTGAAACTTTATATGTTAAAAACCCTCTGTAATTTTCTTCTGGTCCCAAGAAGTCTTGTTAATAAGTAATAATTAAAATAATGGTGGTGTAGTGGTTAGTGCTGTTGCCTCACAGCAAGAAGGTCCAGGTTCGAGCCCTGTGGCCGGCGAGGGCCTTTCTGTGCGGAGTTTGCATGTTCTCCCCGTGTCCGCATGGGTTTCCTCCGGGTGCTCCGGTTTCCCCCACAGTCCAAAGACATGCAGGTTAGGTTAACTGGTGACTCTAAATTGACCGTAGGTGTGAGTGTGAATGGTTGTCTGTGTCTATGTGTCAGCCCTGTGATGACCTGGCGACTTGTCCAGGGTGTACCCCGCCTTTCACCCGTAGTCAGCTGGGATAGGCTCCAGCTTGCCTGCGACCCTGTAGAACAGGATAAAGCGGCTAGAGATAATGAGATGAGATGAGAATTAAAATAACTTATCGCAGATTGCGGTGAATTTCTGTTCAGCTATTTTCATGACCACTCAGCGCGTGACGTCATTTAAGCCAAACAAACAGCTTGGGTTGAGTCCACTTCCGTTTACTTACATTGCTGTTCGGCTTGAGTGCAGACGTGCGTTCAGGAATTTCCAAAGAAAAATCATGCCTTGGGCGGCACGGTGGTGTAGTGGTTAGCGCTGTTGCCTCACAGCAAGAAGGTCTGGGATTGAGCCCCGTGGCCGGCGAGGGCCTTTCTGTGTGGAGTTTGCATGTTGTCTGCGTGGGTTTCCTCCGGGTGCTCTGGTTTCCCCCACAGTCCAAAGACATGCAGGTTAGGTTAACTGGTGGCTCTAAATTGACTGTAGGTGTGAATGTGAGTGTGAATGGTTGTCTGTGTCTATGTGTCAGCCCTGTGATGACCTGGCGACTTGTCCAGGGTGTACCCCGCCTTTCGCCCGTAGTCAGCTGGGATAGGCTCCAGCTTGCCTGTGACCCTGTAGAACAGGATAAAGCGGCTAGAGATAATGAGATGAGATGAGAAATCATGCCTTATTGTTGTGCAGTGAACTGTAACAACGGGACCAGTTGAGGAAGAAGTTTTTACCTTTTTCTGAGAGAGGAGAAGAGGCAGAGAGAGTGGATTGGCTTTTTCTGAAAAAGGAGAAGAGGCGGAGCGAGAGGGTTGGCTTTTTCCAAAAAAGGAGAAGAGGCGGAGCAAGAGGGTTGGCTTTTTCTGAAAGAGGAGACGAGGCAGAGAGAGTGGATTGTGCGTGTGAAGCCAGAGGGTTGTTTTTTTTCTGGAAGAGGAGACAAGGCGGAGAGAGTGGATTGTGCGTGTGAAGCCAGAGGGTTGGCTTTTTCTGGAAGAGGAGACGAGGCGGAGAGAGTGGATTGTGTGCGTGAAACAAAATCAAGCAGTCAAAGAAGAAATGGACCAGTACCGCTCAAGCAAAAAGGAGAAGATTGGAGGTAAACATTTTTACTTTTGCTTGCAATTGACAAGTCAAGAATCCTGAGGGATCCTGTACAATCATTGTGGAAATGAGACAAAGGGATATTTCCTCACTTAGAGTAGGCTACAAATAGTATAATGCTGCGGATGGCAGGCTAATGTGGCCTACTGGTGCACTGTCAAGTAATTGCTACCTATATCCACTAGGGAGGGCGGTTTAATTATTCTTCAAAAGGGGTCTTATTTAGTATTATGACAAAAGTAGGAATTTATCATAACTACCAGGATAAATCGTTTGGGCGCGAGTCTTGTTGAGGTCCGGGGTCACCGCGATCAGAGTCAGCCGAGTCGCTGTCCGATTCCGTGGCCGCACGGTCAAACCAGTGAGCCACATTCACCGATTGTTTCGCAACGGCCATAGGTTCAGACATATATGGTTTCACCTCTCGATATTTAATTTGGAGAGTTCCTACTTCAAAATCGCTATCGCTTTCGGACATTTTACACAACCTCTCACGACCAAAGTCCGTACACGTGTGCTCGGTTTGCAAGTAAACACAGAGATGCTCCCAGTCTGTTTGGCTTAAATGATGTCATGATGACCATCCCCTGGCAGTGAAAGTGCGCATAAATGAGATGTAAACAAACCTTCAGAAATTGGGCAAAACAGTATATTTTAATCATTTTATTCAATTTTAGGGTGCAAATTAGACACTAGGAAGATTGAATTCACTTTTTGGGTCGTTCTTCTAGACAATAAAGTTGATATTCTATGTTTCACCTCCAACCAGTGCCTATGACCTTTAAAGTGCAGTTCATGACAACAATCACAATCACTACGTTTACATGCACATAGAGAGAATCGAATTTCTGCCGTTGCTCGACTGAAATCGAAGTTCAAAATGCCATGTATACACCTTAATTCGGCTGAAATTGAACCGAACTTGATTTCTCGGAATCGAGCTACACGACCTAGTTTATGCGATTTCTGCCGAGCTATTTTGTGCATGTATACCCTATCGAGCTAGTTGTCAAGCTACTTCCGGAAGTGACGAGTGACGAGACCACAAGCGGGAAACACAACAGCCTTGGTCGGCATGACAACAGTAGTAGCGAGCAGCAGAAGAGGTCAGGAGGAACAAACGAAGAAGAGAAAATGGCGATGTAGAGCTCTCTGAAGTGTGGGTGGAGCACAGAGGACGGCAGGACAAAGCTTCTGGTACTAATAGGCTTTTTATTGTCAGACTTTTCAGTTTAACAGCCTACTTTTATTCTTGAGAGAAACACACACACACACGCGCGCGCGCGCTGTGTTCTAGTCCCGGGATGAGCTCTCCCCTCTGCTCTCCCTCTGCCTCCTTAAATAGGGCGCGGTTACTGGGAAGACACACAAACACAGGTTAATTACCGTCAGGTGAAGTGATTCTGCCACTCACCTTCCCTGGCTCCGCCCTCCTGTCACAGACTGGCGCTTGACCACGCCCCCACTGCCACAGGCAAGCAGAAACGTGCACTTCTGGAGCAATGAGGAGACAGAGTTCATGCTCATTCAGCTTAAGGAGTTGAATATATTAAAATTCATGGACGGGAGAAAAACGCGCAATGGAGAACACGGAACTGATAACTTTGTTTACACTCTTGAATAGCTCTTCTTCATGACGACAACCGGAAGTGTACCAACACTGTTAGGGTTTTGCTGGGATTCGAACCTGGTTCGTTGGTGTGATAATCCAGCAAACCCCCACTAGGCCACCAGGGGGATGACTCAAATGCAGAGGCGTGAGGCGGAAGTAGAAAAAGAATCAAAAGGTTTATTTAAACTATATACACTATATACAGGGCAAAACAAAAGACAAAAAAAAAAACCAAAGAGTAAAATCCAAAAGAAAAGCAAAGTGCAAAAATACAAAAGCTAAGAAGATCAAAAAACACAGTACAAAGGAAACTGGAGATAAACATAACAGCACAAAGACTCCGTGACAAGAGGACTGAACTCAGGGGTATAAATAGACAAACTAATTAAGGACACAGGTGAAGATAATTAGGCAATTAACACAAACACAAAACACAGGAACAGTGGCGGCCTCTAGAGGCCAAAATAAACATGACATGAAAAGGAAATAACAGCGGCCTCTAGAGGCCAAAACAGTCCTAGTCCTAACAGGACCCCCCCCTCTAGGAGCGTCTCCTGACGTTCCCAGGGCGATCCGGATGGGCCGAATGGAAGTCCCGACATAGTTCTTTATCAAGGACATCCCGAGCAGGAACCCAGCAGCGCTCCTCAGGACCATAGCCCTCCCAGTCCACCAGATATTGCAACCCGCCGCGGACCCGGCGGGAGTCAAGCAGGCGATTCACAGTGAACACAGTCTGCCCCTGGAATATGCGGGGGGGTGGGGGGTTCCTAGGGGCAGGGGCATACGTAGACGTCAGTACGGGCCGTAACAGGGAAACATGGAAAGTGGGGTTGATCCTCAGAGTCCGGGGCAACTGGAGCCGGTAGGAGACAGGGTTCACCCTGCGCACCACCTTGAAGGGGCCAATGTAGCGAGGAGCAAGCTTGCGGTTCTCCACCCGCAGTGGAAGGTCCTTAGTGGACAGCCAAACACGCTGCCCAGGGCGGAAAGCGTGTGCAGGTCTTCTATGGCGGTTGGCCTGAGTCTGGTTGGTTCTGGAGGTCTGTATGAGGGTCTTCCTGACCTTGATCCAGGTCTTGCGACACCGTCTCACATATTGGTTGACCGAGGGCACCCCCGCGTCCTCCTCCTGGTCCGGGAACAGAGGTGGCTGGAACCCGAATTGGCACTGGAATGGCGACAGCTTGGTGGCCGATGACTGCAGGGTGTTGTGGGCGTACTCCGCCCATGGCAGCCAGGTGCTCCAAGATGTCGGGTTATCCATAGCCAGGCCTCGCAGGGTGGTTTCCAGGTCCTGGTTGAGCCTCTCCGTCTGACCATTGGACTGTGGGTGAAACCCAGAGGAGAGGCTGGCAGTGGCTCCGATGACCTTGCAGAACCCGTGCCACACTCGGGAGGAGAACTGGGGCCCTCGGTCTGAGACGATGTCCTGTGGAAGACCAAAGACTCGGAAGACATGATTAAACAAAAGTTTCGCAGTTTCAAGAGCAGAGGGGAGTTTGCACAGTGGTATGAAGCGGCAGGCCTTGGAGAATCTGTCAACTAAGACCAAAATGACCGTGTTACCTTGTGACTCAGGGAGACCCGTGATAAAGTCGACTGCCACGTGGGACCAGGGACGCCGGGGAATGGTCAGAGGATGCAGGAGACCCTGGGGACGCTGTCGTGGGTTCTTGGTTCTGGTGCAAACCTCACAGGACAGGACAAATGACCTTACTTCCTTCTCCATGTTAGGCCACCAGAAGCGTCTTTTCAGGAAGTCCAGGGTCCTCCGAGCTCCCGGGTGGGCGGTGAGAGGGGAAGAGTGACCCCACTGGAGAACCTTGGCCCGGGCTTGATGTGGGACGTACAAGAGGCCTGGTGGCCCCGTCCCAGGACCGGGGTCCTGGCGTTGGGCTCGTCGGACAGCCTCCTCAATACCCCAGCGGACAGGGGCCACAATCCGGGACACAGGGATAATAGGCCCGACTTCATTCTCCCTGTTAGTGGCAGAGAACAGTCTGGACAGTGCGTCAGGTTTGGTGTTCTTGGAGCCGGGGCGGTATGAGAGGGTGAAGTCAAACCGACTGAAAAACAGGGCCCACCTAGCCTGTCGAGGGTTCAGTCTCTTGGCTTGCTGGAGGTACTCCAGGTTCTTGTGGTCAGTCCAAACCAGGAATGGATGTTGTGCTCCCTCCAGCCAGTGCCTCCACTCCTCAAGGGCCAGTTTGACCGCTAGCAGTTCTCGATCCCCCACATCGTACCGGGACTCAGCAGGACTCAGGCGGTGGGAGAAGTAAGCGCAGGGGTGCAGCTTTCCTTCCGAACGTTGAGAGAGCACCGCGCCGACACCACTGTCCGAGGCGTCCACCTCCACGATGAATGGTTGGGAGGTGTCCGGGAGAACCAGAATGGGTGCCGTGCAGAAGCGGTCCTTGAGGTCTTTGAACGCCTTTTCTGCCTGAGGAGACCAGCCATAAGATCCACCTGTCCCTTTGGTGAGGTCTGACATGGGTGCTGCCACAGAACTGAAGTTCCTGATGAACTTGCGGTAGAAGTTAGCGAATCCTAAGAACCGCTGAACCTCCTTAACGGACTTGGGAGTAGGCCAATCCCGGACGGCCAGGGTCTTGGCAGGGTCCATTTGGAGTTGGCCTGTCCGTACAATAAATCCCAGAAAGGAGACCTCGGGAACATGAAATTCGCATTTCTGGGCCTTGGCGAACAGATTGTTCTGTAGCAGCCTCTGGAGAACCTGGCGGACATGGTGGCGGTGCTCCTGCACGGTCTTGGAAAAGATAAGGATGTCGTCGAGGTAGACAAAAACGTATAGGTTAATCATGTCCCTTAAGACGTCGTTGATTAGGGCCTGAAAAACAGCTGGTGCGTTGGTGAGTCCGAAGGGCATCACCTGGTATTCGTAGTGCCCAGACGGGGTGTTAAAGGCAGTCTTCCACTCGTCTCCCTGTCGGATACGGATGAGGTGGTATGCGTTCCGTAGGTCCAACTTGGTGAAGACGGTGGCGCCTTGGAGCAGGTCGAAAGCTGTGGACATCAGCGGAAGGGGATATCGGTTGCGCACAGTGATCTTATTCAGGCCCCTGTAATCAATACATGGTCGGAGCCCCCCATCCTTCTTGCCGACAAAGAAGAAGCCGGCTCCAGCAGGTGAAGTGGAGGGTCGAATAAACCCAGAGACCAGGGCATCTTTGAGGTATTCCTCCATGGCCTTGCGTTCTGGCTGAGAGAGTGAAAACAGTCTGCCACGAGGAGGGGTAGTCCCAGGGAGCAAGTCGATGGCACAGTCGTAGGCCCGGTGCGGAGGAAGAACGGCGGCCCTGCTCTTGCTGAATACCTCCTTGAGATCCCAGTACTCTGTGGGAACTTGAGATAACTCGGTGAGATCAGGGGGCTCGGCAGGAGACACAGGAGAGCTAGAGAGCAGACAAGAGGCATGGCATGCAGGGCCCCATTCCACAACCTGGCTTGTTACCCAGTCTATGCGAGGGTTGTGGCGAGTAAGCCAAGGAAGGCCTAGAATAACTGGGAACTCAGGTGAAGGAATCAGGTGCAGGGATATTTCTTCCTTGTGACCTTGAGACTGGAGGAAAACTGGAGAAGTAACTTGGGTGACTCTTCCATCACCTAACGCTTGGCCATCGAGGGCAGACACAGACAGTGGGACTTCAAGAGGTGCAGTCGGAATATTGATGCTTTGGGCGAAGTGAATATCCATAAAGTTCCCAGCCGCCCCTGAGTCTATCAAAGCTTGACAAGAGTGGACAGACTCACCCCAGGAGATGGAGACCGGGATGTAGATTCCTTGGCCAGGGAGTCCGGGAGAGAGGGTAGGCCCCGTCACAACCCTCCCTCGGCTGGACGGGGCGGTCCTTTTCCCAAGAGTTCGGGGCATGATGCTCGGAAGTGACCAGGCTTGCCACAGTAGATGCAGCACTTGTCCCTCCTTCTGCGCTCCCTCTCAGATGCGGAGAGGCGAGTACGACCCACTTGCATGGGTTCTGGACAGTCACTGAAGGAGGTAGACGGTCTCCAGGTAGAGGTAGGGAGGCTGGGGGGGCTCAAGGCTTGGTGGCGTTCTCTCATCCTGTTGTCCAGACGAATAGCATGTGAGATGAGGGTTTCGAGGTCACTTGGGCATCCAATAGAGGCCAGACCGTCCTTGATGGGGTCAGACAGACCATGGTGGAAGGCTGACACCAGGGCAGTCTCGTTCCATCCACTTACTGCTGCGAGTGTTCGGAACGAGATGGCGTAATCTGCGACGCTTCCTCCTTGCCGGATGGACATGAGCTTTCGGGCTGCGTCGGTACTGATGTCTGCCTGATCGAAGACCCGAAGCATCTCTTCAGAAAACAGCTGGAAATCAAAGCACTCAGGTCCCTGTCTTTGCCAGATAGCAGTAGCCCAGGCTCGCGCCTTACCAGCTAATAAGGTGATCACAAAGGCAATCTTGCGGCGATCCGTGGTGTAGGTGGTAGGCTGAAGCTCAAAGGTGAGTTGACACTGGGTAAGGAACTCTCGGCACTCACTGTGCTTGCCGTCATACCTCTGTGGTGCAGGAAGGCTGGGTTCGCGAGGTGAAGAAGGCAGCATTGCAGGAGGCACTGGAGCAGGAGTGGGAGCTGGATCAGGAGCAGGAACTGGATCAGGAGCAGGAGATGCAGGCAGAGATGTCAGCTGTGCCAGGGTTTTCCCAATTTGCTGGAGCAGTTCCTCGTGGCGAGCGAGGGCCTCACGTTGGCTGGTGAGCGTACGTCCATGAGCGTCCATGGTCGCTCCGAAGCGTGTCAAAGCTGCCATAATTCCCTGAAGGTTGGCCGGGTAGACAGTTGAAGCAGCCTCTGCTGAGTCGGTCATGACGGAGTCTTTCTGTTAGGGTTTTGCTGGGATTCGAACCTGGTTCGTTGGTGTGATAATCCAGCAAACCCCCACTAGGCCACCAGGGGGATGACTCAAATGCAGAGGCGTGAGGCGGAAGTAGAAAAAGAATCAAAAGGTTTATTTAAACTATATACACTATATACAGGGCAAAACAAAAGACAAAAAAAAAAAAACCAAAGAGTAAAATCCAAAAGAAAAGCAAAGTGCAAAAATACAAAAGCTAAGAAGATCAAAAAACACAGTACAAAGGAAACTGGAGATAAACATAACAGCACAAAGACTCCGTGACAAGAGGACTGAACTCAGGGGTATAAATAGACAAACTAATTAAGGACACAGGTGAAGATAATTAGGCAATTAACACAAACACAAAACACAGGAACAGTGGCGGCCTCTAGAGGCCAAAATAAACATGACATGAAAAGGAAATAACAGCGGCCTCTAGAGGCCAAAACAGTCCTAGTCCTAACAAACACGATGGGGCGTGTTGCGCCACCTGTGGCTCGGGTGCACAATGCACCTCACACAATAGCCCGATTTCATTGTGTGCATGTAGGATTGGATTTCTCTGGCACCCTGCTGGGACCTTCAGCTCGATTACCGACAGCAGCTCGATTTGGATGTGCATGTAAACGTAGTCACTGACAGCAAAAAGTTTTAGCAGTGTGTTTAACATTGCTATGCTGGTACACAAAGACAATATTTTGGCATGAAATCACTGAGCATTTTACAGGTTGACATGGAAACCTGATGAACAGGGATGTCTCAGCTCTGACCTGCTGTCTTGAGTATGTTAACAACGCTGTTTGCACTGCAATCACATCTGCATACTGTACATATGAAATATGAACCAAGCTTTAAAAATATGAATATGAACCATTCTATCAGTAGCAAAATATGAACCATTCTGCCATTAGCTCATCTGGCCTCAGGCCAGGCCGGATGAACTTATACGATCATGCATCATCCGTCCATTGTCGTCGTCCATCCACAATTTACAAAAATCGCTACCCCTCCTACAGGATTGATTGGATTTCGATCAAACTCACATTCAACGTTCCCCAGGTGGGTGTGCATAAGAGTTGTAAAGATGGTGGCACCATCTGTCATATTTACAATTTTATGGGCATCTGAACTTTTTGGGTGATTCATCACATTAAATGCTACTCTTTGTAGATTGCTGGGATGTTTTCACTGAAACTCACCCAGAAGACTCTAAAGACATATTCCAATAAGAATTGTTCACCAGGTGGTGCCACCTGCCATGGAGAGGCTACAGAGAGGTCATGTGCAATTTCACGAAAATCGCTACTCCTCCTACAGGAGTGATCAGATTGTGATCAAACTCATATGGAATATTCCCCAGGTTGGTATGTACAGTATAAAAGTTGTCAAGATGGTGGTGTCACCTGTCATATTTAACATTTTTTGGGCATTTGAAAATTCTGGGTGACTCGTCACACCAAACACTACTATTCGTAAACTGCTAGGATGTTTTCACTGAAACTCACCCAGAAGACTCTAAAGACATATTCCAACAAGAATTGTTCACTAGATGGCGCCATCTACCATGGATGAGGCTGCAGAGGGGTCACGTGCAATTTAATGAAAATCACTACTCCTCCTACAGGATTGATCAGATTTCAAACTCACACACAACAACAGTGGCCAGTTTGAGCTACAGCCTCAGTGAGGCTATTTTTTTCTGAATATCAAAGTGCAGCATGCATTAGAACTGCAAACTAAACTGAAATGAGATAATTCTCCAAAAGCACTCACCACAAAAATATTTAATATACAGAATATTAGAATGTTAACTCTATCTAGCTGAGTAAACAGAAAGATGAATAATCCTCAACATGTCTGTCCAAATTAGAGTATGAGGGATTTCTTTTAATGTGCAATTCAAAAAATTCATTCTGTTATTACATTTCCACAAAGATTTCCGCATTATACAAAATCCTGGATACCTGCATTCTACATGACTTACATTTCATGCTTAACAATAATTCGACAATAATTCATACGCTGGAAAAAGACGAAGGGAAAAAAGGTCAGGAAAGATGGGAATACAAATGCCTTCTTAAAAAAGCATTAATATAATAACGTAGTGTGGAGTGTTTTAATATTTCACATGGCTAATCTCTGTGAAATAAAAGTCACAGCATCTCATTGCTGGCCATCGTTCTTTACAGAGAGACACAGCGCAAATGCAAATCAGAAAGATTAAGTTTAATGCATTATCTTCTGTACTATATCAGATTTATGCTTTAATAACCACTACATTTCTATTAGTGTTATTAATGTCTAACATATGGGACAAAGTCACAACATGGCACATGACTAATTCATTGGATGGAGCATTAAGGCAGCTGAGATGAAGGGACATGGGGTAAATGTACAGTACATATGGATGTAATAATGATAGAATAAGTCTGATGAGGGGAATTCATAACTCTAGCTTAAGGGCTGAGGTGTGGTGGTGGTGGTGGTTTGTTTTTATATGTTGGTGAGGACCAAATGTCCCCACAAGAATAGAAAAACAGTATCGCATCTTTTATTTAAGAAGAAAAGGAGGATAAAGTTAGGCGTAGATTTAGGTGCAGACAAAGCGTTATTCGTTGCATGAGTCACATTAATAATTAAGTTAATGGAAGGTTCTCATAAAGGATAGTAAGACAAACGTGTGTATATGTAGAGGGGGTTGCGTGTGACTCAGAAGGTCCGCAGATACAGACATAATATGGTAGATTTTAATGTAGTGCTGTCAATTTCATTTCTGATTTTGGGAAGCCATGGCCTAAAGGTTAGAGAAGCATCTTTGGGACTAAAAGGTTGCTGGTTTGATTCCCTGGACCAGCAGGAATGGCTGAAGTGCCCTTGAGCAAGGCACTGAACCCCCAACTGCTCCCTGGGCATGTTGTACATTGCTCTGGATAAGAGTGTTTGCTAAACGCCTGTCATGTAATAATTTATCATCTCATCTCATTATCTCTCGCCGCTTTATCCTGTTCTACAGGGTCGCAGGCAAGCTGGAGCCTATCCCAGCTGACTACGGGCGAAAGGCGGGGCACACCCTGGACAAGTCGCCAGGTCATCACAGGGCTGACACATAGACACAGACAACCATTCACACTCACATTCACACCTACGGTCAATTTAGAGTCACCAGTTAACCTAACCTGCATGTCTTTGGACTGTGGGGGAAACCGGAGCACCCGGAGGAAACCCACGCGGACACGGGGAGAACATGCAAACTCCACACAGAAAGGCCCTCGCCGGCCACGGGGCTCGAACCCGGACCTTCTTGCTGTGAGGCAACAGCACTAACCACTACACCACCGCGCCGCCCATAATTTATCATTTTAATAAATAAAATGGTATACTGCCACGGACAAACATGATGCTATTCTATGAGTTTGTATTGAATAAACTTTTATTTATAAATTATATAATTTTCTTCAGCAAAACAAATCAACCTTTCTGTTTTAACCAGCATTGACTTTTTCAGCGGTTTGTGCTACAGTAGCTCTTCTGTGGGATTGGACCATATGGCCAGCCTTCGTGCCCCATGCGAATCAACGAGCCTTCAACACCCATGACCCTGTCACTGGTTCACCGTTTGTCGTTCCTTGGACCACTTTTGGTTGGTACTAACCACTGCATACCGGGAACACCCCACAAGATCACAGTTGCTACATGCCCCAATACACAATCTTCCTCTGTTTTCTTTTCCTACAAGTTATGACACGGAAAAATGCCTAAAGCTGGAATTCACGAACGGTCCACGCCACATACAATCTGTCAGTCTCCGTTTGATCACAAAACAATAAAGGCTTCCTGAACCAACATTTCAGCCACTTCAAATCAATATTAGTGTCCCCTGCTGGCGATTTTCTGAATCGAGCTGAAAAGTTCGTCTACTCCACCGGCGCCACCATGATTGAAAATCACATGATTGCATTCCTTTGTGCTGATTGGTCAAGGCTCGAAAGGTGTTCATGAACCTTACATGCCGTGCTGTTTGACCTATCAGTATCCCTCAATCAGCACACCCAAATAAACTTGAGAATAATGATTTGGAGCCACAAAGTGTATCATAAATTTAGACTTTGTGTACTGCTTGTTTAAATTCCAACCCTTCCATACCACGACACAGTGTGCTGTGAGCCTTTAGTCCTGTTTTTGTGACTCATTTTGACAGTACACATTTAAACCATTGGTGCGTGGTTTCTTGCAAATTAATTCAATGTCACTCACCTTTCAACCAATCAGCGCACAGCAATGCATCATGTGATTTCCAAAATGGCAGCACTGGTGGAGTAGACTGGAAGTTTTCTCCTTAGTTGAAAAAAAAAATAGACCATACAGATCAATATTATCGACTTGAATTGAATAACATGTTGGGCCGAGAAATCTTTATTGCTTCATGATCAAAATAAGGTTGGTAGACTGACTGTGCAGCTAGCATTTTATAAAATACATGACTTCTAACATAGGAACCCCCAGCTCTGCAATTTTTCCATGTCATAACTTGTAGGAAAAGAAGACTAAGGAGGATTGGGTATCGGGGCATGTAGCGATTGTGACAAGATTTTTGGAGATGCTCAGACCCAGTCATCTAGCCATCACAATTTGGCCCTTGTCAAAGTTGCTCAGATCCTTATGCTTGCCCATTTTTCCTGCTTCCAACACATCAACTTCAAGGACTGACTGTTCTCTTGCTGCCTAATATATCCCACCGCTTGACAGGTGCCATTGTAATGAGAATTAAAGTTATTCATTTCACCAGTGTATTTCTCATGTTACCTGGGCTCCACGTTAAATGCCAAATTCAAAATGGCTTCCTATTCACTAAATACGCTCACCACATAAAGTAGTGCACTTTATACCCAGTAGATGGCCAGTTTAGATTCTGAAAAATCATAACTCCAGTGTGCTCCAACTTTAATGAACAATTATTCACCAAAGGTGAAGTGAATATTGGTGATTATTATACATACGGGCCATTTTTCCATGGAATAAAAACATGTATTCTATTCCTTTCTAGTAGGTTTATTGATGGCATGCAATATTGTTATCATATCACTTATCCTCCATGTATTACGCCACTCTCCCCAATGGAGAATGAGCGTGCAATATTGTTATAATATTGTATGTTGTCAAGACAACATGATGTTACACAATGGAACTCATGCAAAGATCCAATGACAAAACTTTTCTGCTGTGCATGCGCACAATCATTTCTTTGTCAGCCAGGAGAGAGAGAAGATGGGCTAATTCAGTGCTTGGATTAAGCACTAAATAAATAAACTGAAAACTGAAACTAAAGATGTACTGAACACCCGAAAGGCTACCAAAACTTCATTATATCTTCTTCATGCATATTTATAAGAGAAAAACATACCAACAGACATTGAAAAACTGGAAAAGAGACACGTCAGAGATGTAAAACTTCCGCGCTCGTGAGTGACTCGGACAGTTTGTACATAAACACGGCAGCGAGGTTTACTTCATTAAAAGTCAAAGATTTAAATAGAAAGATGCGCTGAACACTCGAAAGGCTACCAAAACTTCACTGGATATTCTTCACGCATATTTACAAGAGAAAAACAAACCAACGGACATCGAAAAACTGGAAAAGAGACCAATAGCAGAAATATAAAGTTCTACTTGGAGGTGAGGAAAAGTGACGGAGACTTTTACAAGAGGACTTCACTCGTGGACTTCACTCAGCAAAGCCCTTTTGTTTTGAACAACTGCAATGGAACAATTAACTCCGACCAAAAGTAACTGTGAACTTGAACGGTCAGCCTGGATATAGCTTGTATATAAGTTGGGTTGTTGTTCAGGCTTTTTGGACTTGTACCATTTTTATTGTTAGAACTTTGACTTGTACAGTACATTGGATTGACAGAAGATTGAATTACATTCACTCATAATCAACATTCAATATTGGTAAGTTATCCCTCTGTTCTTAACTTTTTGCAAAATCTATAATCGTTCCATCAAATGTTTATGTATAATAATAATAATAATAATATTATTGGCTGGCTTTTTTCATGGTATATCAGATATATTCCATTCAGCTACTCATCTTAGACTCATTCAATATCATGCCCGCTGAATGGAATATATCTGATAGACCACTCAAAGCCAGCCAATATTATTTAAATAATAACCGAGACGAAGTTGAGGTTATTATTCACCAATATTCACTGAGCCTGAGACAGATAATTGTTTTAGTATAAATACACAGGTGATTATTTAAAAAAAGATTAAAAAACATATTAAAAAATCATTTATTTCAAACTTCAAAAGGGGCATGCAAATGTAATAACGGTATAGCGCAGACTTGTGTCACTTATCTATGCCAAGTCACATAAAATACTTTGTTTTGAAATCAATAAAATAAATCACAATTCCACCTTACCTTTGAATAGTTTTAGATCAAACTTCATAGCATCTTTAGTGCTTTTAGGAACAGCGTTTTCTTTCATAATTTGTGATTCTTCCTCACTTACGGTGACAAAGCATTTGGCCACCATTTTGCCGAGTCGCTCGAGGTGATTATCGAGAAATAGTCTGAATTTCTCGATCAATCAGCGCACGATTTACTATAAATCACCTCCATATTTAAAAATTTAAATTTAAAAAATTCATATTTATACTAATATACAAAAGTATCATATTTAAAACTCTTATTTGTTTTTATATTGTACAATTAACAGATTATGACATAAAAATCATGCATGTACAACTCAGAACACTTTTCCTAAATCAAAACACAAAGTTTGTTTTTAACCAAAAAGGGTACAGGAAGTGGGTGTTTTGCAGAAGTTCTGTTAGATAACTAAAAATATACCATGCGATCTTAAATATTAAATGTCAATTTTTGCTTTTGAATATGTTAATATTGTAAAAAAAACCTTTAATAGTATGCAAATTAAAGTAGAATATTTTTTCTACTTTTTAAAATTGTTAAATTTGTTCTTACACATGAATATATGACAGATATATACAAGCATGTGCACATGGCCTTGAAGCTATTAAACGTGACATTTCACAGATATGCCAGCTCACTCACTCACACTCACACACACACACACACACACACACACACACACAGAGTCAGATGGAGATGTACACTGACACAGGTTGAGATTTGTTCAGATGATGATGAGGTAATGTATCCTCCAGATATGATGGACAGCATGTCATCACCATGGAAACATCATCCAAAGCTGCATTCGCCGCTTGGCTTGAAACCAAATCAGTCACGTTTAATGAATGTGGCACAGAAATACCGTACCTCCTGACAGATGTAGGTTAATCTGCTCAAGGTGTGTTGGTTCTTATTTACATGTTGTGGAATAAAACATGATGAGGTGTGATCTTACAGGAAAATAATAAGTGATGTGGGGCAGTCATGCATTACTACCTACAGTAAATTTATTATTTTCCTATAACGGTGCTTTCTGGGGTTTTTTATTCACATCAATTTGCCAATGTTGGCAATTTTTATATATGAAAAAAATGACAAATCCATCATCTGTAGCCGCTTATCCTGTACAGGGTCACAGGCAAGCTGGAGCCGATCCCAGCTGACTATGGGTGAGAGGGTGAGAGGTACACCCTGGACAAGTCGCCAGGTCATCGTAGGGCTGACACATAGAGACAAACAACCATTCACACTCACACCTACGGCCAATTTAGAGCCACCAATTAACCTAACCTAACTGCATGTCTTTGGACTGTGGGGGAAACCGGAGCACCCGGAGGAAACCCACACAGACACAGGGAGGCCCAAGGAGGCCCAGGGAGGCCGTCATCAGCCACTGGGCTCAAACCCAGGACGTTCTTGCTGTGAGGCAACAGTGCTAACCACTACACCACCATGCTGCCTCTGCTTTTTGAACCATTTATAGTTTAATTATTGTCAGCAGTCAAGTTTGTCCCAGTTATCACTTATAACAGCTGTGTATTTTCTTCTCACCAATATCTCTTTAATTCTCTATCTTGAAATTCATAATAATTAAAAAATAAAAATAAAAAGCTGTGTAAAACCTTCACTTTTCCGAACCTTAAGATAAGAAGGAGAACTGGTTGCTGTAGCCTGGGAATTAGCATAAGCTACTGCCTCCTCCTTTACTTTGGGCATGTGGCACAAATGTCAGATGGCAGGCTCCCTATATTCCTGCTAGACTGGGTTCCCGCCCATGGCTCTAAAGGTGCTGGACACCCAAGCCTAAACATCCTGAAGACACTGAGGAAAGATCTTGAGCTGTATCTGGGAGAGGATTAAGACATTGCAATGGGGAAGCTTTGTACATTGGATCGAGCTAAATGGCACTGCATCCTACATTTTGCCTAACAACGATTAAGAGAGATTGTGAACAGGCAGACCCGTCACAAGATGAATGAAGATCTGACCAAAGAACAAGGTAAACCTTCAATTTTGAAAACTTTACCATGGCAGAAACCTTAAAATTACAAAGCTCAAAGAAGGTTCTGGGTTTGAACCTCTCGGCCAACTGGGATCTTTCTGTGTGGAGTTTGCATTGTTCTCCACTTGCCTGTGTGGGTTTCCTCCAGGTTCTCCGGTTTCCTCTGACAGTCCAAAGACATGTGGATTAGGTCAACTGGCTACTCTAAATTGCCCAGAGGTGTGAATGTGAGTGTGAATGGTTGTTCATCTCTGTGTTAACCCTGCAATTGCTGGGTTTCATGTGACATCACATCTGCCTCATTAATTATTCAAAACTTTAGCTGGTGGTCTACCAAAGCTCAGTTGACAAAGCGTTTGTACGGAGAAGGTGCATTGCTCGCATGAAAAATGCCTTACGCTTGTGTTGTTTTAGGTTGTTCGAATCGATCAAACCATGAAACTGATAAAAGTTTCTTCAGGGTTCCCCATGAACTAATAAAAAAGGGTGAACGAACACAGGATTTCACAAAAAGATGCCGAGAAAGGTGGCTTTTGAACCTCTCAGTGAAATCAAAGTGAGCGGAGTCGAAGCATGCTCGAGTTTGCAGTGATCGCTTGGTGAAAGGTTTGTATTTCCCTCTCAGCTCTGTCCTTAGTGTTTTCCAAGTACTTTTCTTGCTATGTGTCGTTATTTTATGGTACTTTTTTAGTCATGAAGCACTAAAGTCCCCAGCTGTTTCTTTGTTTACTCCTCACTCCTCACAAAGTCCATATGCATGAAGGTCGCGACAAAATTCTCACCCACCCATACAGTTACAATGTGCTGTGATCACTTCTCCGTCTTGTTTAACTAAGATCCAGGTCTTTAAAGGGGTTTCTGATGATCTTTGTGAATGATTTACCTGAGAGATAAGCATATGAACACAAGTGAGAATCAAGCCAACTATTGTTTGTTTACACTTCAACTTGCAGCGCTTTGTTGTAAAGACGCGAAAGAAAAGCTTAAAAAAACCCATACTTACATGGGCAGAAACAATACAGGATTTACTGGGCAGCGACTTCATACCGAGGTCCTTTACCCAGCCACATACAAAAAAGTTGTAAGCCTCCATACTCTTCCACGCTTTCATCTGTTTTGCAGTGTAGAAGGACGTCTGCAACACCAGATAGTTCGAGATGTCGGGGAACACGACTGAAGGGTAGTTTTCGAGATTGTATGACAAATCCTTCTTTCCCAGACTGTAGGGGTTGATTCCATTGCACACAGCAACCTTCTGAATATATCTAAAGCGAGCAGTGGCTTCTAGATTACGAGCATACTCTGGTAAGTTATCGCTGGTTGTTTGCACTATGGCAGCCGTTTAGACCACCAGCTATTTCACTTCTGGTAAAACCACTAAGAAAAGTCACGTGACTGAAACCCAGCAATAGATTGGCGGCTTGTCCAGGGTGAACCCCACCTCTCACCAGAAGTCAGCTAGGATTGGCTCCAGTTTTGCCCCATGACGCTGATAGATAAGTGGTATAGATAACGGATGGATGGATGTTACAAAGCGCTGACAGTGGAAACTTTTTCCATTAATGCTAAATAAAGATCTCCTGACTGAAAACTTAATAAACACCATATCAATGGTTATTAGCTCATCCGACTGACAGGGAATGAACTTATGCCATCATGTGTTGTCTGTCATCAGTCTGTCGTCCGTCCGTCGTCGTCCACATTTCACGAAAATCACTTCTTCTGTCTCAATTCTTCACCGATTTTTATTCTTTTTGGCATGAAGGTAGGTTTGCCTGGGGTGCATGTAGCTTCCACCCAAATTTGCATAATTGCAATTAATAATGAAGATATGGAGTAATTAAACCCTAATGAGCAGTTTCCACACAAATCGCTTCTTCTCCCTCAATTCTTCACCCATTTTGATTCTTTCTGCCATGAAGGTAGGGGTACCTAGGGTGTATATAACTTCTACTCAGATTTGCTTAATTATAATTATTAATCAAGTTATGAAACTAATTAAGCCTTAATGAGCAGTTCAACAAAAATCACTTCTTCTCGGTCAATTCCTCATCATTTTGAATTCTTTCTGGCAAATAGGTAGTTATTCCTAGAGTGTATATACTGTAGCTTCTATATATAGCTTGTATATAGTGTATATAGCTTGCAATATTTATTGCCAAGGTGGCCCACTTTAGATCGCTGCTTCTGGACTAGATGGGGCTGGAGTGAGCTACGCCATCATTGACAGTCTCGTTCACATTTCTTAATTTGTTTTTGTGGAGCATCAGCCATACAAGTCCCTGTGTATGTTGGTACTATGTATTAGAACAAGCACATTAAAACAAAACTTGGAGCAGGGAAACTACTGTCGGAGCTTCTGTTATAGAAAACCAACACTTCCTGACCAATCAGAATTGAGATTCAGCAGCGATGTAGTATAACGGATCATAGCACTCACACTCTGGATCAGCTGGTGATGCGAATCTGCAATTAAAGAAGTCATTCCCAGAACCTTGGTTCAGAATAGCAAGAAGTCATTTCTCCACAAATTCACATGCCATCTGAGAAACGGGATGACTGCTTGTGCACAGGACAGCATTTTCCTCTCGTATTAGCATATTCAAATTTTATCCCAATGTCTTTTTAATGTGACCACGTTGTAATTACAAACTCTGCATTAACACCGGGTGTAAACGTGTTCTGTCCTTCCGTGCTTCATAAGCCATTTTTCCCTCCTTTTTTCCCCTTTTCTCATTTACTCAATTGACCTTGACCGTGCTTCTGTGATTCAGTCCATATTACCACCCCCAGTTTTTTTTTCTATCTCTACCTCTCAGCTTGAAGGCCTCATCAACAAAATGATCCACGTATCCTGATTATGCCAGAAATGGCCTTGCATGAAGCTTACCACATCCAAATATCAATATTCAAATTAAAATAGAATTTATTGCATTATCTTGCTCTTCAGCCCAATGCGGTGAGTTTTATTGGAGCCACGTAATTTACACGGACCTTTACAGCAGGCCTGTCTATGGCCGGTAAATTAACATCTGAATAATTAGATACTCATCTCAAACGGAGAGGGGCTGTGGAGGAGATAAGTGTACACTGAACCACAGAAGACCCTGGTGCTTTTGCACACACATGCACTCCCAATGATGGATGACAAAGCACACGTTTTCAGCCTACACTAAAGAACCAAACAGAGCATCCTCAATCGAACAATGTTTACCTTCTTTGAACAAGTGGAAGCTCAAGGCCAAGGTTTTAGGGATTAAAGCAAAAGTGTGAAATTCAGTAGGGTCATTTTCATGAAAAACTATCTGTTAATCCTCAGGTTTTGTCCCATTGACTCAGATAATTGTTAGATTTTGTAGGAATAAAGCATAATTTTCAAATTCCCTATGCATCTTGTCAGTTATTTGTAAAATAAATAATATTTGCAGAAATACAGTATTACCCAAACAGTGATCCTCCTCTACAGGAGCAGCTTAAATAAGAGATACAAGAATGAGGACAGCCAGTAAATGAACATAAATGAGCCAGTAAATGAATAACCGCTTATCCTGTGCAGGGTCGCGGGCGAGCTGGAGCCTATCCCAGCTGACTATGGGTGAGAGGTGGGGTACACCGTGGACAAGTTGCCAGGTCATTGCAGGGCCAACACATAGACTATAACATTAACACATATTGTTAATGTTATAGTCATGCTGTCTGTTGTTGCCCAAATGAGGATGGGTTCCCTTTTGAGTCTGGTTCCTCTCGAGGTTTCTTCCTCATGTCGTCTGAGAGAGTTTTTCCTTGCCACCGTCGCCACAGGCTTGCTCATTGAGGATAGATTAGGGATAAAAATAACTCATGTTTTAAGTCGTTCAAATTCTGTAAAGCTGCTTTGCGACAATGTTTATTGTTAAAAGTGCTGTACAAATAAACTTGACATAGAGACAAAGTACAACCAGGAAATTCATTAGTTTTAGCTTGAAGTCTGTTTTGTTGAAGTTATCAACTGCTCATTGATGGAGACTTGAGTGGAAAACTGTTCATGACGACTGCAGTCCTAAAGTTATCATGGTGATTGTAGTCCTCAGCCATAAACCTGGCCAGTTTGCCAGTCTATCACAGGACTAAGAGGCTGTCCACACAGCAACAGATTCAGGTGAATCTGATAAAATTGTTTATCGTTTCGGCCTGGCGTCCACACGGCACCGGCGTTTTGGGTGTCCCAAAACGATATTTTTTGAGAACGGGTTCCAGAGTGGAAAAATCTGGCAACGGCGCCGTTGCGAAGTCGTCTGGATGAGTAGAACGGATTTGTTTACGATGCCGTCACAACCACATGACTAGAACAAGCAGCACTCTCGCTGTTTTGTATGAACCACTGCATTGCATTCACTTTTGTATATAGCTTTTCTTTTAAATAAACAAGTAACTGGACCATTTCTTGAATTTCTTTTTTTTATTGGATAAGACTGCTATTCAAAATGTTCACACACAATATAAAAAGTTATATAAATTATATAAAAATGCTTTTCAAAATGTTCACACACAATAAGAAAATTAAGTTATATAAAACTATGCACACTAATGCCGCTTTTCCACTACAAACGCGGCTGAGTCGGGCTGAGCCGTGCCGTGCTGAGTCGGGTTGAGCGGGGCTGTTGGAGTTGCATTTCGACTACAACCGCGCTGAACCGTGCTGGCTGGAAGTGGGTGGACACATTGGGTGGAGTTAGCGAAAGTGGGTGGACGTCAGGTGATGTCGTTAAGCAGCGCAAACAGTGACATCAGTGAGCTTTTAAGCGGTAGTCTCACGACCCGAATAGTAAACAATAAACATGGAGGACATGGAGTCGTTAGTGTTGCTGGTCTTGGTGCTGTGGCTTGTTGTCACCGACAACGCGGACAGATACTGGCAAGAGCGTATAGATGAGGCGAGGCGCATAAGGCTTCAGAAATTCTCGTAATTCGTAATTCTTCTTCTGGGTTTACGGTGTTTACAGATCCCAGCGCGCTCGCGGGGCGTGTGTGGGCATGTGAGGACACTCCTCCTCACCAATCAGTGCACAGGGGAGTGTCTGCTCACGCCCCCAACCTCACTCGGCACGGTTTGGCTCGCTTCAGCCCCACTCCAAAACCGTGCGAGTTTTAGGGGCTAAGCAGGGCTGAAGCGAGCTGAGTCGTGCTGGTTTTTGGTAGTCGAAACGCGAGCCGTGTCGGGCTGAAGTGAGCTGAAGCGAGCTGAAGTGAGCTGAAAAAGGGTAGTGGAAAAGGGCCAAAATAAAACTAATTTGTACACACAGAAGGCACGATTTCCTCGCGTAGTCGCAGCCATCTTCTTCTTGTTGTTGTGTGTTTGTTCCTGTGAGTGCTTCACGCCGGGTAGAGGAAGGGGTTTATGCGCATGCGTCCTACTTCTTCTGTTGTTCTGGTGTCTCCGATGGGACTGTCTTACAGTGCACGTAGAGGTATGGCATGTGTATTGCATCGTTTTCAGCAAGCGTTGCGTTGCCATATGTACCTGATATTTTACTGATCCGTTGCCCATGTGGACGCGATATTTTTTTTAATAACATCTCGTTGCCATTGTCGTGTGGATGTAGCCTAAGACAGAGACGAATTCACACGAACATTCACACGCACATTCACACCTATGGGCAGTTAAGAGTAGCTAGTTTACCTATTCTTTATGTCTTTGGACTGTAGGAGGAAACTGGAGCACACAGAGGAAACCCACGCAGGCATGAAGAGAAGGAAGAGAAGGTGCAAACTCCACACAGGAAGGCCCCAATCACAATTGTATCTCATCTGACATGGTGGAATAGTTAAAGCTCCTGGTTAGAGGATATTAATGTATTTGAGGTGCCATATGGTGCTTGAAAACACCCCAAAGTCACTTCTATCAGAAAGACCAAGAAGGTTAAAGTGTACTTGAAGGAGCGAGGGAGGGAGGCACTAGAGGTAACACTATTTTTACTGGTACTGCATCATCGCTTCAGTCAAAAAAACCTCACCTTAATACCATAGATTTCTACCAAAGGACTGCTGCTGCAATCATAAAAATTGTCCTGTTTGCCATCCCAGGATTCTTCCTCACAATCTGCTCATACTGAACATCCTTCCAACACACCTTTTGTTTTTACTGTTCTATCCTAGTATGTACTGATTTATAATCCCACTATCCAGTATCACCAAGAAGAGGATTGATTCCATTTTCAGTCTGGCTCCTCTCAAGGTTTCTTCCTTGCATCATCTCAGGGAAATTTTTCTTGCCACCGTCACCCCCAGCTTGCTCTAATTCTAGACATAAACATATCAAGACATAAACATGTGCAGGATGTACCGTATCACTTCTTTGAGCAAGCACTAGCAACCCCTCACTGCCCCTAGTCAGGGTTATGACTGAAAACTGGACTCGGCAGACTGTGCGGAGGAGACTACCACCTGGTGGTTCAACGGGCAGGAAGGCGGCCCCAGCAAAGTGTTTGTGGCGTGTGATCAGGGCACAGTGCAACACGTAGAACCATCCACTGCATCCCAACCTAGCTCCAGCCATCTTGATTCTGTCTTGTCCCTGGACCCAGTTAGGTCGGGATGAGAGACTGAGGCTGATGGCTGCGCAACTCTCCCTCACCCTAATCCAAGTCACGCACAAGTCTCATCTCATCTCATTATCTCTAGCCGCTTTATCCTTCTACAGGGTCGCAGGCAAGCTGGAGCCTATCCCAGCTGACTACGGGTGAAAGGCGGGGTACACCCTGGACAAGTCGCCAGGTCATCACAGGGCTGACACATAGACACAGACAACCATTCACACTCACATTCACACCTACGGTCAATTTAGAGTCACCAGTCAACCTAACCTGCATGTCTTTGGACTGTGGGGGAAACCGGAGCACCCGGAGGAAACCCACGCGGACACGGGGAGAACATGCAAACTCCACACAGAAAGGCCCTCGCCGGCCCCGGGGCTCGAACCCAGGACCTTCTTGCTGTGAGGCGACAGCGCTAACCACTACACCACCATGCCGCCCACGCACAAGTCATGACTTCAAATTCAAGTCCTGTGGCTATGGGCAGGTGGACAAGCAGGAGGTGCAGAAACACTGGAAGCTGTAGTCATGAACCTGCACACAGGTGGCCCAGGGCATAGGGTCACCCTCTGCTGGAATGAAGCAGCAGTGGAGTTTGGCAACCCCCTGGGTATCTGAGCAGCCCTGTTTAGGAATTGCTCTGTTCACCTCCACAGAAGAAGGGGCTAGAAAGGTGCCCCAAACATAGCCTGCTTCACCTCACCCTGGCCAGCACACCACGGCTGGTGGGGATCCCGCTCAGCGGTCAAAATACAACAAAAAGATAGTGAAGGTACTCAACCTCGGCACATGGAACGTTGACTTGTGGCTGTACCTTCAAAGCCCAGATTGGCCTCATCAGTCACCTCCAGACCCACAACCACCACCCACAAAATTGAAGTCATGGTCATCTTCGACCCCAAAGGACAAACACCATAATGACTTCTCTGGGTGTGTTTCATGATTTTCACATCTTCTGTGTCTGTGCTTGACTTTCTGCAGTTCCTGAAAATGCATAGTATTTCCTAAAGGGCCCCTTGGGCCTCCAGTATATCTCTCAGTATAATTGGCAGTTTTAAATTTTACACAACATGGGCACACACAGGGATACACTTTTAGTCATTCTGATGAAAAAGAGATCCGACTCAATGACTCCTACTCAATTCAAAATCAAAAAGCTAAGACACAGTGTGACTAATCTTAACTTAAACAAACTTAAACAAAGCCTTTTGTTGAAGGAGTTTTTGCCAGTACAGCAGTTGTATCTCAACAAACAGAGTTGTTTGGTCTTAAATAAGACTGTCATCCACCTCCGGGTGTATCCATTTGTTTCTTCTCTGCACTGTGTCGTTCTTTGCTCTTGCTCTCCCCTCTTGAAAGTGCCAACCGCGGGAGCCGGAGAGCAGGCCTCGCCAGGCTCCAACAAACGCTGACAACTACCCGGCAATTATCTGAAGGTAATTTCACTCAATGGACCTTAATTACAGAGAGGGAAATTGTACTCCTCCATTGTGATGCCAGGCACATGGGGCGCGTTCCAAATCGGCCATCTTAAATAGCGACCTGACGCACGCTGCTTCGCGAGCTGTCATCATTTCTCCTCCCTCCTCAGCTCCCGCCCAGGGTCATTACCAGGTAATTCTTAATCACTGACCTGCAGTAAGCTATTAATTGTAATCCTGCGAATTAAAGATAATCCTAATTAGGCTGTGGGGAGGAAATAAGTCAGGACTGGGAAATGCGAGTGGTGGGCGAGAGCAGGGAGAAATGAGGGCGCACTGACATGCCACCCTCCATCTATCAGCCGCAGCTTCACCCCTCAGGGAGAGCACTGCTAATCACCAATGTGGCAAACGCATTGCGAGATAGCTAAAAAGGGCCTGATGTGTTTCTCTTTTATTTACGACCACATTAAATCCTTATGTTCTTTGGTTTTCTCACTATGAAAGTCTACACACTGGAGCAGAATTATACAGAATCAGAATTGTACAGTGGTGCTTGAAAGTTTGTGAATCCTTTAGAATTTTCTATATTTCTGCATAAATGAAACATCATCAGATTTTCACACAAGTCCTAAAAGTAGATAAAGAGAACCCAGTTAAACAAATGAGACAAAAATATTATACTTGGTCATTTATTTATTGAGGAAAATGATACAATATTACATATTTGTGAGTGGCAAAAGTATGTGAACCTTTGCTTTCAGTTTCTGGTGTGACCCCCTTGTGCAGCAATAACTGCAGCTAAACATTTCCAGTAACTGTTGTGGTGTTTTCAGTCCTGCACACCAGCTTGGAGGAATTTTAGCCCATTCCTCCATACAGAACAGCTTCAACTCTGGGATGTTGGTGGGTTTCCTCACATGAACTGCTCGCTTCAGGTCCTTCCACAACATTTCCATTGGATTAAGGTCAGGACTTTGACTTGGCCATTTCAAAACATTAACTTTATTCTTCTTTAACCATTCTTTGGTAGAATGACTTGTGTGCTTAGGGTCGTTGTCTTGCTGCATGACCCACCTTCACTTGAGATTCAGTTCATGGACAGATATCCTGACATTTTCTCTGGGATGCTCCACCTCTCTGGGATGCTCTTTTTATACCCAATCATGTTACTGACCTGTTGCCAATTAACCTAATTAGTTGGTTTGTTTTTTTTTTAGCATTACACAACTTTCTCAGTTTTTTGTTGCCCCTGTCCCAACTTTTTGAAATGTGCTGCTGATATCAAATTCAAAATGAGCATCTATTTAAAAAAAACAACAATAATAAAATCTCTCACTTTCAACATTTGATATGTTGTCTTTGTACTATTTTCAGTGTAATATCGGGTTTCCAAGATTTGCAAATTGTCATATTCTGTTTTTTATTTACGTTTTACACAGTGTCCCAAATTTATGGAATTGGGGTTGTAAAAGGCTGAAATGATTTTTTTTGTCTAGATGACTCTGTGATAGAAAAGTTTTACCTGCCACTTCTCATATCTCCCCTTAACTCATGTTAGAAATTCCTAGTTACAGTCAGAATATTACATACAGGGAAATGAATGCCATGGCAAGATTGGGCTTTCATTGATTTCTTTGGTGTTCTTTTTCTGTGGCAGAATGATGGTACAACCTACATCTTTAATAAAGCTAAAACAAGTTTTAATTTATTTTACGTTTGAAATCAACACCAGGGCAAAATTATGCATACATATATACAGAAAATTTACATCCATCACACCGAATATTTAGTTAAATGTCCCTTTGAACATTTCACCTAGACCAGACGCTTTTGGTAGCCATCAACAAGCTTCTGTCAAAATTCTGGTTGGATATTTGACCACTCTTCTTGGCAAAATTGGTAGAATTCAATTAAATCTGTGTGTTTCCTGATACAGATCCAAGTTTTAAACATAGTCCACATATTTTTGATATGGTTGAGATCAGGAGTTGTTTTTAGCTCAGTGTTAGCTTGCTTTACCCTCCACAACCAGCTTTGATGTGTGTTTGGGATCATTGACATGTTGGAACACCTAATTGTGTCATGTTTTTGATGGTTTACGGTTATGCTGAAGAATTATGAGGTAGGCCTCAAAATTCCTTTTTCAAAGCTACCTTCAAAGCTAATATGTTCTGGCAGACAGCATGGCTTCCTACATATACACCTTAAACTGTTCAAAACCTGAAAATAAAACACATCCCTGTCAGAGTGAGCACAGATTGTGTAAAGTATGGTAATAGCAAAACATTCGCAGAGTATACAGTTGTAACATAAGATTACAGAAACTCGAAAGTTTGCAAAGAAGGCATAAAGTGATGTTATGAGATGCAAAGGGATGGTAGCAACTATAAAGTAAGCACAGATGTGTAAGGTGATCGCATATAATGGCGGTTAGCATATATAGTATAATGTTATATGACTGCACAAATTTGTGGTAGCATTGATGGCATAATGTGATAATATGGCCAGCAAGATGAGTAGAGACTGGAGTAAAGTAATGACAGAATAGAAGTTTACCCAAACTGCAAAGTTAGCATAGGTAGTTCAACTCTTGTTTTTGTTAACTAGCTATGCTAGTTTGACTTTTAGGGACCTCATGGGGGGGAAACGCAAAATGCAACCTCATGGGGCCTAATGGTTAGAGGACCAAAAGGTCACCAGTTCAATTCCCTGGACTTTCCCTTTCACTCCTGCTGACAACCTTCTGTCACAAATCACTCCTTGCCCTCTCATCCATCCATTCCAACCTGCTTGCACTCTCCTTCACGTCTCTTCTACACTCACCATTACTTTGTACAGTTGACCCCAGATATTTGAACTCCTCTGCTTTGACCACCTCTGTTCCTTGTAACTGTACCATTCAACTTATGCTCATGGACTACTGATAGAAAAAAAAATCCTTTATACCTCAAGCTTTGTGGTGTAATGCAGTGCTTATATCTGCTTCAGCTTAGTGCTCCATTCAGCTTTAAACCTGATGGGGGCATGACATACACTAAAAATTTTTCTTGAACCCTTCCACTGTCATCAACTGCACTTACTGATGACATAAGCAGAATATAACAGCAATTTGAACCATCACTTATCATCGCTATTGCTTTTTATTTTACAGATGAAGGCAAAAATAACAATTCTGTATTTAGGCCTTTACCATGTAAGTCCTTGATAGTTGCAGTCTATACTTTCATTATGGTCTATCCCATATGCCATCTTGCTGTTATGAATGAAACGCAATGGCGTTTTGAATGGTCAATTTGCGCCCGCTCGCTGGGGAACGACATCGAGGTAACCGAAGCTCACTGTAATTAAACGACTGCATAATCTCCATTGCTTTAATTTGATTCAGGGCCTTCTCATTTGGTCTTCCTATCTAATCCAGTTCACTTGCGCCTGCTGTCAAGCAGACAAACGATACGACATAAAATGTCGCTAATCACCCCTGGAGGAGGGACGGCAGCTTAGGAAGCGACGGAAAGATGAGCGCAACTGAAGGAAATACCGTATCGCTAACTAAGGCCGTAATTAAGAGCTCGACATCAGACAATAGTAGCACTGACATGATGTTAGTGGGCAGGATAAATGTGTTCTTTTCAATATGAATATTTCAAAGGATGAGACTGAAGCAATGTGCAAGTGTGTATGTATGATGTGGGGTGTGTGTGATGAGATGAGTATAAATCAATGATTTAATTAAGGGAAAACTTGTGATTAGAAGCTTAAATGCTTCCTATTTCGAGCAGTATGGAGTCTAAGTGCCTCCTAGGGGGAGGAAAACTGAACAAAGTCAGGCGAATATTGAAGAATGTCCTCTAAACTAGAACTGTACTTGGGTGTCACTTAAATTTATAATATTTAACGTGCTGTGTCTTGATATTCAAGATTGTGATATCTGAGTATAAGTAATTAAACACCTTGGGTAATGCAGTTATAGGAAAATAATCAATGACTGGGTAGTGTGGTGTGATTTGAAGCAGTGTTTGACTCCTCTTATACCACAGCACTTTGCCAATAATTACAATTCCTATTTATTTAAAAAAATGACATGCATTTTTGTATCCATATAGATAGGTCAAGTCAAGTGGTCTGTGAAAGTTCTCAGTCATCCAGGTCATCATAATCCATAGGTGCTAAAGAAGGCAACTGGACTTGCTTGAAATCCTTGAAGACATTTCTTCAGTTTCAGGTATTTATCCTCTAGTGGACCAAAAGCAACCCTAAGGAGAGTCGTTGAGGTCACGACCCTCTAGGCTGTTAACACCATTCACTCCTGGCCTCCAGTGACCCTAACAAACTATACGATGGCTGAGAGGGTCAATGACCCATGTGACCTCCAATGACTCCCCTTAGGGTTGCTTTTGATCCACTAGAGGATAAATACCTGAAACTCCCCACTAGTCAGACAGAACTGAAGAAGCCTTTTGGATGAGAGCTGAAACATCTGCAAGGATTTCAAGCAAGTCCAGTTGCCTTCTTTAACACCTACAGATCAAGTCAAGTGGGTTTTTATTGTCATTCCTCTACTGGAATCAAATATCTTTTCTCCGGGACCATGGTACAACACATAATAGTACAGTAAGCAAGACTACATGAAGTGAAAATGCACAACAGTGTGAGATGAGTGAAGGACAATAAATACACAGAACAGAACAATAAATACTCAGGACACTAAAAATACAGAAAAAGGGCTGTAAACTCTAAACTATTTGGTAGTGTAGTAGCAATGGGTATATCTGTAGCAGCAGTATGTTTAGTGCTCCATAAAGTGCCTGATGCAGCTTTATAAAATGTGGTGTGCAGTGATATTGAGTCACACTCGGTTAGGTATTTGACTAGCGCAGGTGAGTGTTGGGAGGCAGCAGGGTGTTGAGTAATCCAACTGCCTCAGGGAAGAAACGGTTGTGGAGTCTGCTGGTGGCGCTCCTGTACCTTCTGCCAGATGGCAGGAGGGTGAAGAGTCCACGGGATGGGTGAGAGGGGTTGTCTATGCAGCAGTTGTTATATGTGGTGTTGATGGTGGGTGGGTAGAGAGATCCTGATGATCTTTGTGGCTGTTCTTACAATCCACTGTAGGATCTTGCACTCAAACATGCAGTTCCCATCAGACAGGGTGAGACAGATGGTCGGGAATCGTTCTATTGTCCCTCTGTAGAATGTGGTTCTCTGCCTCTGCTGGAAGTGGAACACTGTTGGGCCTTCTTGGCTAGACGGGTGGTGTTGAGAGTCCAGGAGAGATCCTCTGTCATGTGCACACCAAGAAACTTGTAGCTTTTGACTCTCTCCACGGTTGTTCCATTTATGTCTTATTGGCATTAAGAAATAGATTGTTGTCTCTATACCATTCTACAAACTGCTCCACCTTGTTCCTGTATGCTGACTCTTCATTGTTGCTGATGAGTCCCACAACTGTAATGTTGTCAGCATACTTACTGATCTGATTTGAACTGTACTTTGCAGCATAGTCATGAGTCAGCAGGGTAAACAGCAGTGGACTGAGTGCGCAGCCTTGTGGAGCACTGGTGTTCAGTGTGGTGGTGCTGGAGATGGAGTTGGAGGTGGACTTGCTGATCCTCAGGGACTGGGGTCTCACAGTTAAAAAATCCAGAATCCAGTTGCAGATGGGTGGTGGTCAGACCCAGCAGGCTCAGCTTTATCAGTTGTTGTGAGATGATTGTGTTGAATGCTGAGCTGAAGTTTATGAACAGCATCCTTACATACAGTAGTTGTCCTTTTTGTCCAGATGGGTCAGAGAAAGGTGGATGGTCGCAAGGTTGAATGGTACAGTAGGTGTACTGAAATGGGTCCAGTGTAGTGGAAAGACTGCTCTTTAGTTACATATAGTGTTATGGAGCATCCATGAAACAAATTGGTTCCTGTCGTTCCCTCACCAAGACAGCAAAATGCATCTTGTAATGTTACAGAGAAATCACAAAGCACAAAATGCTTCTCTGTCCTAGGGATCAGAGAAACAAGGCAAGCAACTTCAGGCCTAAAGTGACTTTCTAAACTTTTGTCTTTTGATTGTCTTCATAACACCCCATTTCCTCCTCTTTTGACCCCCCTGCACCACCACCACCACCACCATTTTCCTCCCTCTATACTGGCCCTAATGACAGCTCCAGACTCTTCTGAAAAATGTTAATGAACTCCTCATCAACTCCGCTTCTCTTTTAATCGCTACAGTAAAAACGGAGGCAATCAAGGCCCGTCGCTCCCTCCCCCCGTGACATTTTCAAGCTTTCCTCCATCTGAGCCACTTGTGGGAAACAAATAGCCATTGCGAGCACAGCGTTGAGATTGAGTCCACCCCCCTCACCATCATCTCCTCCACCCCACCACACAGTCATTATGTCTGCCGCCGCCCATTTCCAAATTGAAAAATCGGAAACAATAAATGATAGCAAAAGCCGTTAATAACTGTTAAGAAATCACATTTGGAAAATTGCATTTAGGCAATAACCTTTTCTCGCTGTAATTAAATGACAGAAAGGTCTCCGCTTTTAATTAAGTCAGCGATTTACAGTTATGAAGCCATACTTCACTATGCAGATTAGCGGATGATAGGTCAGCGAACGGCCCGGCTGCGTTTTTAACGGAGCTGATCTGGTAATTACACCGCTGTTTCAGTGGTGACCATGGTGAACCTGTGTCTCCGCAGACACACACACATGCTCACACACACACAGACTCAGCCTGCCTACTTGCTACACTATGATGGACGATCGGGATTAGTCGCTGTTCCGCCAGCGCCATGTCAAGCGTCCTTAAATTAAAATGGATTTGAAATGAGGGGCATCAATGGAGGGGATAATGTTTGAGGAAGTCTGAATGTGTGTGTGTGTGTGTGAGTGAGAGAGAAAGAGAGAGAGAGAGAGAGAGAATGAGAGAATAAATGGCTCTTAGACAGCAGGGGAATACATCATTGTCCTACTGGGGCCTTTATTTCTTTCCCTTAGCTGTTGTTGCCTCAAGATTTATGGGAAGGAGCAAAATGTTAATGTTAGTGTATTTATAAACATATGATGGAATTTCATACCTGATTCATTCCTGTTACTTGGTTTACATCTCTTGTGAAAAGAAGATTAATTACAGTTTTGGACAGTACCAGGAGCATCATTGTAACTATCTGGGGTGGTGAGCACTATTGCCTCACAGCGAGAAGGTTCTGGGTTTGAACTTTGTGGCAGACGGGAGCCTTTCTGTGTGGCGTTTGTGTGTTCTCACTGTATCTGTGTGGGTTTCCTCTGGGTGCTCTGGTTTCCCCTACAGTCCAAAGACATGCAGTTAGGTTAACTGGCTACTCTAAATTGCCCATAGTGTCTTGCACAAGTATTCATCCCCCTTGGTGTTTGTCCTGTTTTGTCACATTACAAGCTGGAATTAAAATGGATTTTTGGGGGTTCGCACCATTTGATTTACACAACATGCCTACCACTTTAAAGGTGCAAATTGTTGTTTTATTGTGGCACAAACAATAATTAAGATGAAAAAAAAAGAAATCTGGAGTGTGCATAGGTATTCACCCCATTTCATATGAAACCCCTAAATAACAGCTGGTTCCACTAATTCACTTCATAAGTCACATAATTAGTTGATTAAGATCCTCCTGTGTGCAATCAAAGTTTTACATGATCGGTCACATGATATCTGTATAAATCAACCTGTTCTGGAAGGACCCTGACTCTGCAACACTATTAAGCAAGCAACATGAAAACCAAGGAGTACTCCAAACAGGTCAGAGACAAAGTTGTGGAGAAGTATAGATCAGGGTTGGGTTATAAAAAATATCCCAAAACTTTGAATATCCCACGGAGCTCCATTAAATCCATTATAGCAAAATGGAAAGAATATGGCACCACTACAAACCTGACAAGAGAAGGCCACCCACCAAAACTCACAAACTGGTCAAGGAGGGCATTAATCAGAGATGTAACAAAGACACCAAAGATAACACTGAAGGAGCTGCAAAGATCCACAGCGGAGATGGGAGTATCTGTCCATAGGACCACTTTAAGCCATACGCTCCACAGAGTGGGGCTTTATGGAAGAGTGGCCAGAAAACAACCATTGCTTAAGGAAACATGTTCAGAGTTTGCCCAACAGCATGTGGCAGACTCCCCAAACACATGGAAGAAGATTCTCTGGTCAAATGAGACTAAAATTGATCTTTTTGGACAGCATGGGAAATGCCATGTGTGGCGCAAACCCAACACCCTGAGAACACCATTCCTACAGTGAAGCATGGTGGTGGCAGCATCATGCTGTGGGGATATTTGTCATCTGCAGGGACAGAAAAGCTGGTCAGGACTGAAGGAAAGATGGATGGCACAAAATACAGGGTACCGTAATTCTGGAAAAAAAACCTGTTTGAGTCAGCCAGAGGTTTGAGACTGGGACAAAGGTTCACGTTCCAGCAGGACAATGACCCTAAACATACTGCTAAAGCTACACTGGAGTGGTTTAAAGGGAAACATTTAAATGTCTTGGAATGGCCTAATAAAAGCCCAGACCTCAACCCAATTGAGAATCTGTGGCATGACTTGAAGATTGCTGTACACCAACGCAACCCATCTAACTTGAAGGAGTTGGAGCAGTTTTGCCTTGAGGAATGGGAAAAAATCCCAGTGACTAGATGTGCTAAGCTAATAGAAACATACCCCAAGAGACTTGCAGCTGTACCGTAATTGCAGCAAAAGGTGGCTCTACAAAGTATTAACTTTGGGGGGTGAATACCCATGCACACTCCAAATTTTTCTTCATCTTAATTATTGTTTGTGTCACAATAAAACAACAATTTGCACCTTTAAAGTTGTAGACATGTTGTGTAAATCAAATGGTGCTAACCCCCCAAAAATCCATTTTAATTCCAGCTTGTAATGCGACAAAGCAGGACAAACACCAAGGGGAATGAATACTTTTGCAAGACCCTGTAGGTGTGTGTGTGTGTGTGTGTGTGTGTGTGTATGGTTGGGTGGGAACTGTTCTATGTCCTTGATGTCCACCCTGGGTAGTTCTCCTAAGCTAGCTCAAAAATCTGCAGTAAAACAGTCAACTATGGCTGACATATGAGAAGAACATTATGAATATTTCCTTCACTTTTTATTTAACTAACCAAACTTGCTGATTCATACAACACATTGATTACCTGTGTGTCGAGTCTTGCTTAGGGAATGACGACTCCTGAAATGTTTCCTAAGGCTTCTGGTGTGGGAACATTTCAACAAGGCTGCATAATTGTTTGGTTAGAAGGGTGTTAATTCAACATTTTCATTGGCCTCCGGGAACGTGACATTCATTAGACAACATAAAACTGTTGCCATTGCAAATCGGGCTAATAAAAGCTGTCAGTAGTGCTCCACTTGGCTTGAGGAATGAGAGGCATATGAGTGTGGTCTGGCCTAATTATGGTACAGGGTTTATTTTAAAGAAATCAGAGCGATTAGTGTGAGCGTTTTGAAGGGTGTGATTTAGACTCCACCCATATTGTTGATGTCATACAGTATAAGATTAGCAGAGAGCGTTTGGAAATAAAAGAGAGACGATTTGAATTTTTAGAGCTATTGAACTTGTTCTAAAAAAAAAATCATTGCGTCTACATTACAGTGTTTTAAGTGTTCACTAATTCACATTTCTAATTCTACCCAGGGGTAGGCGAAAGCTTCATGAATCTAGAGTTGCAGGTTTGATCCTCAGCTCAGGTTACTGCCTGTCTGGAGGTTTTTTTATTTGCATGTTCCTGTGGGGTTGTCCAAAAACTTGAAGACAGAAGGCTTGCCTATGCTAAATTCCCATAATAAGCAATTCACTGCAACTGTGACTGGGATAAAACAGTAACTGAAGGTGAATGAATGAATCTGAATTTGTGAACACTGACAAAATATTTTGAATAACTCATACAGTGGATGCTTAATTTAAACAAAAAAAAAATGAAACTGCTTTGAATTCCAAAGAGGTTATTAAAACAGATGTGTGATTTTTGAAGTAATATTCCCTGGACCAGCAGGAATGGCTGAAATGCCCTTGAGCAAGGCACCTAACCCCCTGCTGCTCCCCAGGCTGCTCTGTGTATGCTGTATGTTGCTCTGGATAAGAGCGTCTGCTAAATGCCATTAACGTAATGTAATGTAACATAATATATTTCAGTACTATAAATTCAGTGGGGGGCGGCACGGTGGTGTAGTGGTTAGCACTGTCGCCTCACAGCAAGAAGGTCCAGGTTTGAGCCCCGTGGCCGGCGAGGGCCTTTCTGTGCGGAGTTTGCATGTTCTCCCCGTGTCCGCATGGGTTTCCTCCGGGTGCTCCGGTTTCCCCCACAGTCCAAAGATATGCAGGTTAGGTTAACTGGTGACTCTAAATTGACTGTGAGTGTGAATGGTTGTCTGTGTCTATGTGTCAGCCCTGTGATGACCTGGCGACTTGTCCAGGGTGTACCCCGCCTCTCGCCCATAGTCAGCTGGGATAGGCTCCAGCTTGCCTGCGACCCTGTAGAACAGGATAAAGCGGCTAGAGATAATGAGATGAGATGAGATAAATTCAGTGGTGTTTAAATTTCATTATTAGCTCATCTGGTCAACAAGCGATGAGCTTATGCCATCATGTGTTGTCCGTCATCCATCCGGCATTGTCCACATTTCACGAAAATCGCTTCTTCTCTTTCAGTTCTTCACCCATTTTGATTCTTTTTGGCATGAAGGAAGGGGTACCTAGGGTGCATATAACTTCTACCCAGATTTGCTTAATTACAATTATCATCAAGTGTTGCCAGGCAAAACAAACCTCGTCTGGTAGCACTTATGATGAATATGAAGGAAGATATCGTGAAAAAAATAGGTACCCTATGGGTACATGTGGCTACTGCTTATAAATAAAATTGTTTTCTGATACCATGTCCATACAGTAATTAAATAAAATAAAATGAAGCGTAATCCAAAAATGAACAATTTAAAAATCACAGAAGTAAAATAGACCAAGTGTCTGTACTTTATATTATTCTACTCTTACCTCTTACAGTTTTTGAAATTGAAACCTCCGAACCGAGGCTGACATGCACACGCTGTCGCCATGACCCAAACTCTTATTTCCCAGAAATGGCCTGGCGCTAGAGCTCAGTGGAACGCACTTTCCTTCTGTAATAAGCATAAACATGTCTGAAAGCAATTTCTTTAGTCTAGTCCATTTATTTTGAATGGTGAACCGAATTATATACACTCACCGGCCATTTTAATCAGAACATGTGTATGTGCAGTGCGCGATTGTTACACTCTTACAATCTTACAGCACATTGACATAGTGGCTAGGGCCTGTAGACACAACAAAAATGATTTAGACTTTTTTGGTGACCTTGACCAGATGACCCCCCAAAAGTTGGAGGTTCTATTTGAGACCAATGCCCATCTATCCTGAAAGTTTCATGAAGATTGATCCAGCTGTTTTCTCATAATATCTCATCTCATCTCATCTCATCTCATTATCTCTAGCCGCTTTATCCTTCTACAGGGTCGCAGGCAAGCTGGAGCCTATCCCAGCTGACTATGGGCGAGAGGCGGGGTACACCCTGGACAAGTCACCAGGTCTCTCGTAATATCGTTAACAAAAAAAAAAACAAAGAAACCCAACCGAAAACAATACCTCGCCCCCTGGTGGACTCTGTCCTGGGCGAGGTAATGAAGTTATGGACTAATTAAGCCTTAATGAGCAGTTCAACAAAAATTGCTTCTTCTCGGTCAATTCCTCAGCAGTTTGGATTCTTTCTGGCAAATAGGTCGGTATTCCCAGGGTGGATATAGCTTCTATATATAGCTTGTATATAGTGCATATAGGTTGCAACATTTATTGCACAAGGTGGCTCACTTTAGATCGTTCCTTCTGGACTAGACGGGGCCGGAGTGAGCTACACTGTCATTGATGGTCTCCATTAAGATTTCCCTGGCTTTTACTGTACCTCTCTCTCTCTCTCTCTTTCTCTCTGGAAGCTTCTCCTTCTTCTGTGTTCTTTACACTTAACCTTCTTGCTGATTACCCAGTAGGTTACTGGTATTTCGAATCTGACAGGTTGACATTATAGCGTGGTTCAGTTTTGCTTCCGTAAAGTCTCTTGTATTATTTTTGTGTCTAAATTCCTAAATTACACTCTGATCAGTTCGATTTAAAATGGAATAAAATCAAAAGTGTCAGTTACAACACAGGAGTGTCATATCATTAAGTGGATCTAGTTCACTATAAAAGATAAAAAGCATTCTTTATACACCCACATACTGTACACCTGTATGAAAATACAAAGCTGAGACAAATATTTTTTTTTTAGTATTATAGTTTGTGAAATGAAGTATTCTTGGGTTTCAGTCATGTGACTTTTCTTAGCGATTTCACTTCAAGGTAAAATAGCTGGTGGTCTAGTAAACCAAAACTGTTGCCGTAGTGTAAACAACTAGCAATAATTTATCAGAGTATGCTCGTAATCTAGAAACCACTGCTCACTTTAGATATATTCAGAAGATTGCTATGTGCAATGGAATCGACCCCTACAGTCTGGGAAAGAAGGATTTGTCATACGATCTCAAAAACTACCCTTCAGTCGAGTTCCCCGACATCTCGAACTATCTGGTGTTGCAGACGTCCTTCTACACCGCAAAACAGATGAAAGCGTGGAAGAGTATGGAGGCTTACAACTTTTTTTGTATGTGGCTGGGTAAAGGACCTCGGGATCAAGTCGCTACCCAATGAATCCTGTATTGTTTTTGCCCGTGTAAGTATGTTTTTTTTTAAAGCTTTTCATTCACGTCTTTACAATGAAGCGCTGCAAGTTGAAGTGTAAACAAACATCAGTTCACTTGATTCTCACTTGTGTTGGCTCTTATCTCTCAGATAAATCATTCACAAAGATCATCAGAAACCCCTTTAAAGACCTGGATCTTAGTTAAACAAGACGGAGAAGTGATCACGGTGCATTGTAATTGTATGGCTGGGGAAGAATTTTGTCGCAACCTTGTCAGCCTCGGTTCGGAGGGTTCAGTTTTGAAAACTGTAAGCGGTAAGGGTAGAATAATACAAGTACAGACACTTGGTATATTTTACTTCTGTGATTTTTAAATTGTTCATTTTTGGATTACACTTCATTTTTGTGGCTACTGACTCAGAGTGTGTGTGTATATATATATATATATATATATATATATATATATATATATATATATATATATATATATATGCACTATATTTACTGTATGGACATGGTATCAGAAAACAATTTTATTTATAAGCAGTAGCCACATGGACCCATAGAGTACCTATATTTGTTCTGGTTTTGATTTCAGTCTAATGTTACTGCCATTAATATTCAGTGATGCCTCTTTGAATGTGTTCTGCACTCACTAATATTGGATTTCATACTTGTCTGATTAAGTGCCGAAATGTTCCATATTTTTGGGAAGGTAGTGAGTATTTATTGCTTTATGCATTATTTAACCAGTTAGATGAGAAACAGAGTTCATGGGAACAATTAAATGACTAAACTGGAGTGTTTATTCGAAATATATTCTGAATACTTTTCTTTCATCAATACTTTTACAAAGAATTCTTCCCAACCCTGTCTGCTGACAAAGCCTTGGACAATGAAGACAGATTGTAGGGGAAAAACAACAACAACAACATTTATTGACTTTATGGAAGAGTTTCCTGAACAGATGAAGGTGGTACTAATTCTCTCTCTCTCTCTCTCTCTCTCTCTCTGAAGAAACCTCTGAAAGCGGCACTCCTTTTTTTTTGTTTGTTTTGTGCTCATCCCTGACCAGCTGCTAATGTAGATACATATGAAAGCCTTACCTTCTGTTCAAACAGAGAAGCATGTTGACTGGTGAGTGTACATGTGCGTGTGTTTGTGTGTGCGTGTTTGATTACAGCTCATAATGAATCTGGCTCGGCTGTAAAGAAACTCAGGAGCAGGTCCCTCGAGTTCCTGCGAGGAGGCAAAATCATTATGGCACTCAGTGTGCATCAAGCACACCACCCCAGATCGCTGCTGATATCAAAGGGTAATCCATCTTAGCGGCACAGCCGGCCGCAGACAGAGGCAGAGCTGGAGTGTGTAAGCTGACAGAGGAACCTGGGCAGAGTGTGTCGGGCTTGCAGAGAGACAGAGAGCTGCAGCTGGCACGCACGGTGCCTGCAGCATATGTACCATCCCAAAGCAGACACGGCTGCCTTCAGTCGCTCCGCTCGCACCATCATTGATCAATGGAGCGTTACAACCGCCATGAGAGAGTGTGTGTGTGTGTGTGTGTGTGTGTGTGTGTGTGTGAGAGAGAGAGAAAGAGAGCAAACAAAATATAGACTGGGTAGATACAATCTTTTAACTACTCAATCCAGACATTTATGGAATCATTAAGACACATCCTCTACCCCTGTATACTGTAATTATTTATAATCCCACTATCAGAAATCCCTTTGGCATCGGATTCCTCTCAAAGTTGTTGTTTTTTCCCCCATGTCATCTCACAGATTTTCCTGCCTCTGACATGTTCATTAGGCATCGAAATCTACATCTAGATTTGTCTAAAGCTGCTTCGAGGTCTTTTGTTAAAAAAGAGCTACACAAATAAAATGAACTGAATTAAATTAAATTAAATTAAATTAAATGATCATAAAATGCTTAAATCCTATGTTACGCCCCAGCCTCAGGGAAACCTGAGCATGGTGTAAAAAATTGACTTCCACTTTCCCTGGTCCCAAGGACGACCAGTGCTACAGTCGATTGCAGTCCAAAATACAACCTGTTTATTTCAGCAAACGTAAGTTAGCATCAGGGTGAGCACGGCCCAAAATAACAAACCAAACAATTTATGTTTAATGACCTAACTTACCCAGACAACAAAGGAAAACAAAAGAAAATACAGGGATCTTACCAGGAGAACGTGAAGTGCGTCTGTCTTCTCCAGAGAGCATTTTAAAGATGGTTCAATCAACCATGGTCCAATCAGCTGCCGCCATCTACAACTGAAAATCCTTAAAGGAAAAAAAAAATCACAGGTACTTATGAACAGCACCCCCCTCAGGCAGGGAGGGAAAACAATCCTTGTCTTGCAAGTGACGTCAAAGCAAAATAATAACCTGGATGTCGGCCATGTTGGTGGATATACAAATGCTGGGTCAAGCGACATTCCATACAAAACGTAGTGCCACGTGCGCAACTCTCTTTGTTTTTCCACTGCTTTAAGCATTCTTTTAGCTCTGCCATATCTTTGTGCTGTATATGGTTGTGGTCACAACAGTACTCGTGACTGTGGCACGTTCTGATTTTTTAGAATTCCATCTGTGATTCGGAAAGAGAGCGAGGAAACTCTGAGGCTTCGTATGGAGAGGAGACGAGCATGGCTGAACAACATCGGCAGGGCTGATCTAACAGAGGCGAAAACCAAAACAGCTCGTGTTTGCAGTAATCATTTTATCTCAGGTGAGATTCAAAAGCTTTCTCGGTAAGATCATGGAAGAATTTTATTTCGTGTTGCTAGAATTTTGCTGTAAAATGAGCGTTCTCTTGTTGTGGTTCACTCAGTCGTTGTTATAATTTTAGCACATGTATTACCATTTTGCTTCTAGGAGCGCCAGCAAAATTATATGATAGAAACAATCCAGACTGGGCACCCACTCAAAACATGGGCTGTGTTTTGTCCAAGGTCGGACTTGATTCTTCGGCAGCCAAACCAGATTGAACGTGATATCTGGGTACTCGATGGTTGGTAGAAGCATCTTATCTTCAGAAAAGTCTGACTTTTTAAAATAATATGGGTCAAAACCCACACATATCTATCTTCTCTTTGTATCGAATCTTCACTCGATTGTTCAAATCATGGTAATACTGAGAAAATTCAGCATTGTTTACAGACACGCTTTCAGCGGCTGCCATCCGAGTTGCTTTGTATATCCACCATCATGGTGGATGCTCATGACATAGCACATTTTGACCACGTGGTTGCAAGTCATCTATAGTACACATTATGACCCAGGGTCATAACACCTACAACACTTTGAGGCTGACACTAATAAATGACAAGTTTTTACACTTGCAAATTTACATTACTATCATTTACATGACTCAATACATGTGAGTTACAAACCCTGGGGTCAGGCTAAGGGCTGGAGTCAGTGTTCATACATATCACATGAAATCAAACAAAAACTATTCAGAATTTTGTCACATAAGAGTAGATTTATTATCTCATCTCATCTCATCTCATTATCTCTAGCCGCTTTATCCTGTTTTACAGGGTCGCAGGCAAGCTGGAGCCTATCCCAGGTGACTACAGGCGAAAGGCAGGGTACACCCTAGACAAGTCGCCAGGTCATCACAGGGCTGACACATAGACACAGACAACCATTCTCACTCACATTCACACCTACGCTCAATTTAGAGTCATAAATCGCAGTATCAGTTTTTAGCTTCAGGTGTTCATTAATTTTCTTGAGTATAAATATGCAGGGGCGGCACGGTGGTGTAGTGGTTAGCACTGTTGCCTCACAGCAAAAAGGTCCGAGTTTGAGCCCCGTGGCCGGCGAGGGCCTTTCTGTGCGGAGTTTGCTTGTTCTCCCTGTGTCCGTGTGGGTTTCCTCCGGGTGCTCCGGTTTCCCCCACAGTCCAAAGACATGCAGGTTAGGTTAACTGGTGATTCTAAATTGACCGTGAGTGTGAATGGTTGTCTGTGTCTATGTGTCAGCCCTGTGATGACCTGGCGACTTGTCCAGGGTGTACCCCGCCTTTCGCCCGTAGTCAGCTGGGATAGGCTCCAGCTTGCCTGCTACCCTGTAGAAGGATAAAGTGGCTAGAGATGATGAGATGGGATCTTTCAAGTCCAGCTCCTTTCTCTTATGGAGCCGAGATCATCCCTTGAACTTGAAGCAATCATAAGGGTGTGATGGATTACTTGATGGCTAGAGTCCTCCTGAGTATGCTCCAAGGAGGATGATCTTCTGAAGCTCTTCCATTCTGATATTCCCAGGGATTTTCCTGGTGTACTTTTCCATCCCCTTCTTGACAAGCCCAAGAGCACCTATGACCACTGGTCTTGTGGTTCTCATGCCCCACATTCTCTCTATTTCTATTTGTAGATCTTTATACTTGGAGAGTTTTTCTGTTGTTTTCAAGGAGGTGTCTCTTTCTGTGGGGATAGACATGTTGTTATTATTATTATTATTATTATTATTATTATTATTGTATCTCTCAAATGAGATGCTATCAGTCTTTATTAATGGAAGCCAAATTAGGTCTTTCTGAGTAACAGCAGTACAACAATAACAATGCACTAAGCACCATATTAATTGAGTTTATATTTAACAGTTATTCCACAAAATCAAGTCGTACGTGAGCTGATCTCCGACGAGGCGCATAGCACCGAGATTGAGTGGAATAACTGTTTTATTTGAACCACATTCACTTGATTTTGAAAAACAGAGCATTTTTATTTTTATTTTTTGCAAATTCAATCAATAAAACTTTATACAAAACATCAGACAAAATCATTTCCACTTTGAATGTAAACAAACTGGTGAAATGACAGGAGAAATTTGTAAAAAAATATAATAATAATAATAATAATAATAATAATAATAATAATTCTTGAAAAATACAAAAAGATATGTTCTTGTCAAATACTATTATTCCATATTTTGTCTTTTTTTTTCTTTGGGTTTTGTTTTTAAGTCGAATTTTTATTTCGTCCTCGGTTAGTTCAGTAACACGTTCCGCCATTTTGTTTTTCTCTACTCACGGTATATGAGCTGATAGCCTAGTTGTATAGTAGCCAATCAGAGCATGTGATTGCTCATATCCAGTGAATGTGGACAGAATAAAAAAGAATCAAACATTTAGGACGTGCTTGGAAAGAAAATAATCAATGATGGGGTGGTATGATGTGACTTGACATGAAGAGGAGTTATAACAACCAGATCAAAGATTTTTTTAAAGTATTTTATTCCTTGTATGATACAGCAATTAGTCAGTGATTACACATTTTTATTTATTTAAAAAAAGCATGCTATTCATTTTATCCATTCTAACACTGGAGACTCCTTCCATAAATGTTAAATAAATCAGAGTCAAGAACAAAAGTGACAATGTATGTAATAAGACCAATTTTACTTACCATCCTTTATCTATAGAGCTTATCCATCAGGGTCGTAGGGGAAGCTGGAGCCAATCCCAGCTGACATTGGGTGAGAGGTGGGGTTCACCCTGGGCAGGTTGCCAAACTATCACAGGGATAGACAGACGAACATCCATTCACACTCTGAATCACACTTATGGACAATTTAGAGTTGCCAGTTAACCTAATCCACATGTCTTTGGATTGTGGGATGAAACTTCAAACCTGGAAGCTTCATGCTGTGAGGTGACAGTGCTAACAAATGCACCACTATGCCACCTAAATATCTTGCCATTTGAATGAAATAAAAAAGAAGCAAACAAGATATTAATACACACTCACCAGCCACTTTAACAGAAACTTGTTCTTGATTCTAAGATCCCTGTTCTTGGCAGCAGGAGTGGAACCCAATGTGGTCTTCTGCTGTTGCATGCTCAGATGCTTTTCTGTTCATCACGGTTGCCAAGAGTTGCTATGAGTTACTATATCCTTCCTGGCAAAAAGGCTTGAACCAATCTGTCCATTTTCCTCTGACCTTTCTTATTAACAAGGCGTTTGTTTCCACCCACAGAACTGTCACTCACTCACTCAATCGATGTTTTTTTTTTTCTTGCACCATTCTGTGTAAACTCTAGAGATTGTTGTGTGTGAAAACCCCAAAAGATCAGGAGCAGTTTCTAAAAATACTCAAACCAGTCCATTTGGCTCAAACCAACACCCATGCCACAGTGAAAGGAAATCACAATTTGAGATCACAATTTTTCCCATTCTGATGTTTGAAGTGAACATTAACTGAAGCTCTTGATTTGTGTCTGCATGATTTTGTGGATTGTGCTGCTGTCAAGGGATTGGCTGATTAGAGAACTGCATAAACAGCGGGTGGATGGGTGTTCCCTAGTCTGGCTAACGCAACTTCAAAGCTCTGCGAGCATTTGGTCTGGCAAAGATATTAAGCCCAACCATTTCCCAAAGCGCGTGGTTGACCCGCCTCCCTGAAATGCCTCAGTTTGCTACTGGTCGAAGCCAGAAAAGGCTGTGACGAAGCTTAAACCAATCACATCACTCTTTCCTCTGACGTATGTGACACGACGGAAACTGCTTGAGTAACAGGAAGAAGATAAATACCTCCAGGGCTGCTCTTTGCTCCGTTTTCAATGAGAACTTCCCGTTGAATGCTTTCAATACAGCATCTACCGCTGTGTCAAAGGCTTGCCGCTGCTCCATGTTCGTAATGTTTCTAGTGAATGAAGCGCTTCCGGCATAGATTCTGTAAACAATCTATGGCTTCCGGTCGCAGTTCTACTACGTCACTGCCTTGAACACGCCTCTACCCAGGGCCGTTGGAGATGCTCAAAGTTGATTGGCTCCCGATTTTTCGGGAGCTTGGAAGAGCTGTAGATAGCTTGCCTGGCCAGACTAAGCTCGCAACAGGCCCTCGTGTTGCGTCACGCTCAGGATGGGCGGGCCCAGGCTAGGTGTTCCCAGTGAGTGGATACACTCCAAAGAAACAAAGTTAAATTTCGAATTCCTCAGCAATCTTCTTCAAGAAAAATCTTCATTATCTTCTAAATTATTCCTCAGTGGGAACCATTAAAGGCTTTTATGGAGATTCCATTTCTAAGGAAAATTGAGAATCCTTATCTCACCGAAGAAACCCTGAAGATTTCAGTTCATGTAAGCATTTCTCGAACACCTTATCTTAGTTTTAATTTTTGATGATACAATGTCGCTGCTGAATTCTTGATTCTGATTTGTCAGAAAGTTCAGGCTGTAAGACAAATCACAGCTCTGTGAGAAGTGTTTCTATAGTAACAATGAATTAAATGAATTTGTGAGATGTTTGTGAGACAGACTTTTTTTTTTAACTATCGTCTAACAAAAAAGTTCAAAAACAAAGCAACACAGTTATTTCACGTTTATGAAAGAAGACTCCAGTTTCAGAGCTTTCATGGTTTTGAATTGCTTGGTATTACTTTTTCACATAAGAATACCAGTTTAATTAAACACCCTCATCTTTACAACCAGCAAACCGGAGCTACATACCTTCTTAAACACCAAAGTGTTTGTCCTGTCTTCTCTCCACACCTGCTAGTTGAAGTTGTGCTTCTGCGTATAGTTCTGGTTATGGCTGTGGTTATGATGAAGGTTCTGGTTGTGGTTCTGGCATCTCTCCCGCTCTGAGGAACAGCTGGCTGGGCTGAGTTGAGCCGTGTGTCGGAGATGCAGCATGGCAGGAGCAGCTGGAAGGAGTGCTGTTGGAGGTGAGTGTGTATGATAGGAACAGAAGCCCCATATGCTGATCCAGCTTCAACCAGAAGGCCTTCAGCAGCCTGGCCACGTTCAGCATGACTGCAGCAACCGCAACCCAACACAACTCAACACACACAGTGACTTCAGATTCACACACCCTGTACTTGAGGCTGTAATTACATAAAGATGGTAGCGGCAGGTCCACAAGTTTCGTTCTCATGATGTACTATGAATGTTTCAGTGACCTTGATGATAACTAACACCAACATAACTGTATGTTGGGGGAAAAAAGCAGTTTAGCAGTTTTATATATATATATATATATATATATATATATATATATATATATATATATATATATATATATATATATATATATATATTTAAGGAGTACATACATATAACACATTTATAACACATTCATAAACATTCATAAGAAAAGAAAGAAAGCACAACTTTATTCATCACACACTTATGAAATTCCTCTCTGCATTTAACCCATCTGAAGTAGTGAACACACACGCACACGTGAGCAATGAGCACACACACATACCCAGAGCAGTGGGCAGCCATGCTAACAGTGCCCGGGGAGCAGTTGGGAGTTAGGTGCCTCGCTCAAGGGCACCTCAGCCCAAGGCCATTCCATATTAACCTAACCGCATGTCTTTGAACTGTGGGGGAAACCGGAGCACCTGGAGGAAACCCACGCAGACACAGGGAGAACATGCAAACTCCACACAGAAAGGCCCTCGCCGGCCGCTGGGCTCAAACCCAGAACCTTCTTGGTGTGAGGCAACTGTGCTAACCACTTACACCACCATGCTACCCAAAAATACTATAGTTAAATACTATAGTTTGTAATTACTAACAGACTCTTTAAGTCATGTACACCCAATCGAGTTGACCGTTCCTTGGGAAGACAATATGGAAGACCTGATCGATTTGACTGTTCCTTGGGAAGACCTGATCGAGTTGACTGTTCCTTGGGAAGACAATATGGAAGACCTGATTGAGTTGACCGTTCCTTGGGAAGAGAATATGGAAGACCCGTTCGAGTTGACTGTTCCTTGAGAAGACAATATGGAAGACCTGATCGAGTTGGCCATTCCTTGGGAAGACAATATGAATGAAAGAAGACGTGGTATGAACAGCTGTGTATGGTATGTGAAGATAATGGTTGGTTGTGCTCTGTTTGGCCAGTTGTAGTCGGCTGTCATGGGTTGCTAGGGCATTCTATGACATCTTTCCTGTCCCAACTTGGTCTGGGTTCTCGTGCTTTAAAAGCTGCCTTTAAGGGACTTCAAAGAGTAGCAGAAAAGTCTTCAAGCTGGATATAGTCAAAGCTCCAAATAAATAAGTCAAGCTGATGGCATTATTAATAATACACTCCTCAGTGCTGTGATGATGTTGGTGGTGCCAGGGGTGGCAGTACCGCCTTAGCCACCGAAACCATGCATTCACCCTTGGTTGGCAGCTGACGAGGGGGGTGTTGAGCAGCTGCAGGCTGTATGTATCTTCCTAATTTATTGCATAATAGTTTTTAAATAAAAACGGCCCATGAAAAGAGCAGAATCTTCAATTCTAGACTCCTATAAGAAGAAGAAACAGTAAATACACCTGATGAAATGGTAAAATGACAGACACTTCATCAAAGATGTTTTTTCCAAGATTCAAAGAAAAAGGGAAACAAAACAAAATATATACATCATTCTCAAAGAATACAGCCATAAAAGCAATTGAGACATCCTCTATCATCTCTTTTTGACATCAAGACAATGCCGAATGCTTCCTAAAATTTGTCATCTCACAGGTTTTGAGATACATAAATCATACAGTGTTACATTACATGCATTTTGCAGACACACTTATCCAGAGTGAGGTACAACATACCCAGAGCAGCAGTTAAGGGTTAGGTGCCTTGCTCAAGGGCACTTCAGCCAGTCCTGCTCGTCCGGTGAATCAAACCAGCAACCTTTTGAGCCCAAAGCTGCTTCTCTAACCATTAGGCCATGGCTTTCCCCAAAGTGTTGCTTTATAAATTATTTATGCAAGGCTTAAGAATGTGTTACGAAGGCCCAATGAAGATGCACTTAAATAAAGTGCTACCAAGAAGCCTATGACCTACTGTTAAGGCTTTGGACAACTGATGGGAAGGTTATGAGTTCAAATCCCAGCACTGACAATCTGCCAAGTTTGGGTCCAAAACTATGACGCAGGCTCAAATGTAAATTCCATCCATTATCCGTAACTGCTTATCCTGTGCTGGGTCGGAGGCAAGAGGCAGGGTACTCCCTGGACAAGTCGCCAGATCATCGCAGGGCTGACACATAGAAACAAACAACCATTCACACCTATAATCAATTTAGAGTCACCAGTTAACCTAACCTGCATGTCTTTGGACCGTGGGGGAAACCGGAGCACCCGGAGGAAACCCATGCAGACACGGGGAGAACATGCAAACTCCACACAGAAAGGACCCCGTCGGCCACTGGGCTTGAACCCAGAACCTTCTTGCTGTGAGGCATCAGTGCTAACCACTACACCACCGTGACACCCTCAAATGTAAATTATGTTGAATAAAAGTATCCACCAAAAGAATAAATATAAATTAAATGAAATATTAGGAATCCTTGGAAGTTGTTGTATTTGGGATACAGTTGAGTCTCTTCATAAGTTTCAGTCGACTGAGGACGCACAATTATAAATGAATTAAAAAGTGTCATTCTGTATACAAATAAAGACAAATTGTCAGCTTTTTTTCTGCATATCAACTTCGGATTGGTAACAGTAACACCACTTCATGACTGACAGGATCACACCTCCATGCCGTTGATTTTTTTCCAATAACAGCAAGCCTCCAGGCTTACTGTATATCCCTTAACCCTAACTCTTTATGATCACTGCTTAAGAAGCACCAATGCCATCAAACCTTAGCAACTAGGGCGTAATTTTGGGTAGGGGCGCTAGGGACGTGTCCCTACCAATATTCAGCCGCTACTGTGTAATCATGATCAATAAAACCGATGTCCTAACCTGAGCAATGATTATATGGCACACAAAGGGTTAAATGTATGACACTGCTAATAATCCCCCCTCTAACGTAGATATAATTCTCTGATTAACTACCTGTTTCTCGCTAACTTACATGGTTGGCTATCCCAGCTGTCACTCCATCTGCTGTAAAAGCAGCACACTTCCCACAGCAGCCGTGACAACCCGCCCATCAACCCCCCGTATCGCACACGGCCATGGATGGAGATGTAGGGAGAGCTAAGGGTGGGATTTGGACCTGCAACCCTGGGATCCAAAGACCAACTCCTTAACCATTAGGCCACGGCTGCCCTCGTTAACCTATAAGAACTGCATGACATGAAATTATGATTGCTAATAGAAAAAAAAAAACACCTTTTGGAAGCTCTGCATTGGATCACTTTTGTCTCATCTCATCTCATTATCTCTAGCCACTTTATCCTTCTACAGGGTCGCAGGCAAGCTGGAGCCTATCCCAGCTGACTACGGGCGAAAGGCAGGGTACACCCTGGACAAGTCGCCAGGTCATCACAGGGCTGACACATAGACACAGACAACCATTCACACCTACACTCAATTTAGAGTCACCAGTTAACCTAACCTGCATGTCTTTGGACTGTGGGGGAAACCGGAGCACCCGGAGGAAACCCACGCGGACACGGGGAGAACATGCAAACTCCGCACAGAAAGGCCCTCGCCGGCCATGGGGCTCGAACCCAGGACCTTCTTGCTGTGAGGCGACAGCGCTAACCACTACACCACCGTGCCGCCCGGATCACTTTTGTGTCCCCACCAATGTCAAAATCAAAGTTACTCCCTTGCTTAGCAATACTAACTCACAATGACAAAACGATGTCTGGACATGAACATATCCATTAATCAACATTTATATCAGATATTATTTCACTTGGCCATGAAGTTCCTCACTCCAGGTTCTTCAGCTTTTCCATCCAAGTGAATCCCATTCTCCTGGACAGAACTTCTTTATCGTGTTAACGCAATGCTTCGACGATCTCACAAACCATGACGTCTGCTCTGATGAATAGCAGCACTGTGTTATTAATCGGTGCTGGGGGTGGAAAGTGAAATTTATGTAAGGTCACACCTCAGAGCATGATGCACACAGCATCTTTCATTTCCTCACAGCCAAATCAGAGTGAGTTATAATCAGTATGGTGATGGATAACTGAGCACCAAACTATAGAAGAGGAATAAGACACAATGGAGAAATTAAACTTCCACGAGAAAGAAAATGGATAGGACAGCGGACATTTATGGATTCACAATAATTGGCACTTTTTATACTTCATTAATCAGTGTATTTGTTTTCATTCTACACTCAGCCTGTACAGTGTACAAACATGTATGTGTGTGTGTGTGATCTTTCTAAAGGGCACTGTGACACTGTTGACCACCACAGCTGCACCAGTCTCATTCACAGTGCCAGAACACCTCTCGCCTGTGCCAACCTGCATCTATCCATCTGTCCCACACACATGAACATGCACGCACACACACACACACGCACACATGCACATACATTCATACGCATACCTATTTTTTTTAGATCATTTAAAAAACACCTACTTCCTGTTAACTACAACAGAGAAACTATAATAACCTTCTAATAACCCTCTTCATCTTCACCGTACACTTAAACAAGCCAAGATTTCTGTGTCCTTCCTGGCTTACAGTGACATTTGTGAAGAATATTCTCTAAACTTGAACAACTCCGGTGTTCTTGTGTACGTACCGTATGTGAGGTAAAGACACCTTTTTTTGGGCAGAGAGCGGCAGATTTGCCTGGATAGCTGCTGCAGGCCTGTAGGGAATGGCGGTGCCGAGGCATATGCTGCCTAGCGGGTGAATCTGCTTTTGTTCCAAGTCCTTCTTTCACTCCCTGCATACATGCCTGGCACTGAGCTCAATAACATTAGCATGACCTTAGCCCGTTAACCTGGAGCAAACTTTTCCCACTCATACGTCAAAAAACCGATACTTGGCCTAAGTGTGTAAAGAAAGGAGCGTGCACGAGGACTCAGGATGACTGAGACAGTGTGAGAGACATTTTTCAAATGTCGGAAATTGTCTAGTACATTGAATATCTGATGAGTCTTTTGTTCAGGGGACTAATTTGTGTTTTATAAGTGAGTGTTGTAGAATTGTTTTATTTTAGTAATCATACAGGTATGTAATGACCCTAAGAGGCACGACAGCATGACATCAGATTAGTCTGGTATGAGAAGTGGAATCGTATGAAAAAAAACAAACAAAAAAAACCTGAACAACATAATATCAAAGTTTTCATAAATCGCAGTATCAGTTTTTAGCTTCAGGTGTTCATTACTTTTCTTGAGTATAAATACGCAGGGGCGGCACGGTGGTGTAGTGGTTAGCGCTGTCACTTCACGGCAAGAAGGTCCGGGTTCGAGCCCCGTGGCTGGCGAGGGCCTTTCTGTGCGGAGTTTGCATGTTCTCTCTGTGTCCGCATGGGTTTCCTCCGGGTGCTCCGGTTTTCCCCACAGTCCAAAGACATGCAGGTTAGGTTAACTGGTGACTCTAAATTGACCGTAGGTGTGAATGTGAGTGTGAATTGTTGTCTGTGTCTATGTGTCAGCCCTGTGATGACCTGGCGACTTGTCCAGGGTGTACCCCGCCTTTCGCCCGTAGTCAGCTGGGATAGGCTCCAGCTTGCCTGCGACCCTGTAGAAGGATAAAGCGGCTAGAGATAATGAGATGAGAATGAGATGAGAATAACCTTGACTTTGTCTCGGATGTTATTAACTACTTATTAACTGAGCGCGAGGTCTTTAAGGGAAAATATCAGACTGAGGTCTTGACAGTACAAAAAGGCCGAGGGCTGATATTTTCCCGTAAACACCGAACAAGCGAGGTTAATAAAGAGTATTATATGGCTTTTTTATTTCTAAGATTAAAAGAGACGGTCATTATAATGAGGCGTGATGCTGCCTTCAGTCACGTCATATTCGTAACATAGTTGAGTCACGCATGCAGAATAAACAGCTAGCGGTTTCAAAACTGAATTTCTGTCAGCAGTTATCGGTTTCTGAATGCTCTTCGTTGCTCATTTCTTGAATAACTCCGTGACTTGTCTGTCTTTTGTGTTTCGGCTATTTTTGATTCCGTTTTGATTTCCAATTTATCTTTTTTTGTCATTTTGCTTTTGTTTTTTGATTGTAAGCCAGCGCCTTGGAAAGAAAGTTTGTAATCGCCCACAGGCATTACAAGAAAATACTGCCCACCAAGGAACCAATCAGAGCACACGATTTTACCAGAAGTAGCTCGTGTGATATAATAAATCACCAATATTCACTTCGCTTTTGGCAAATAATCATTAAATGACAGCACCTCTGACTGCAAGGCTTATATTAATGCACTCGTTCCCTCCACCAATGTTGTTGGAGGGCATTATGTTTTTGTCTCCATTTGTTTGACTTTTCCCAATGTAACTCAAAAAGTAGTGAACGGATTTTTATCAAATTTGGAGGAAAGGTGAGTCATGGGCCAAGGAACAATTGATTAGATTTTGATGCAAATCTGAGTATGTGGCTTGGCGGAGGTATGCATTCTACCAAGTGCCCTTCAAGTACAGGGTGTTTCAAAAAAATTGATATCATTTCACAATCTAATAACTGCCAATTCTTGTTCAATTGACCTCAAATTTTAACAGCATGTATGGAAACAGGTAAAATTTTTCTGTTTAATGTTTTTTGTTTTTATCTTTTTAGGTATAGAAATGCCATTCACTGGAAAAGAAAAGGCGTTTTGTGTGTTAGAGTACGCTCGAACACAGTTGAACAAGACTGTGCAGCGTGCATTTATGAGAGAGAGAATTCTCTAAAAATGCACCAACTGCAATGCAGATTTGGACATGACACAAAAATTTCAAAGAGGAAGGCTGTGTGTGCAGGACAAAAGGATCTGGACGACCACCAGCATCGGAAGAGACGGTCGAGGCAGCGGGTTCGCGAATATTGAAAATTTGTGAAATCCTTCATGGAATCCACATACCTTTGAATTTCTCATTCGAATTTTGAGGAATAAATCTTGTTTTGCTCAACATTAAGCCTGTTCAGTTTCATTTGCGGGCGGCACGGTGGTGTAGTGGTTAGCGCTGTTGCCTCACAGCAAGAAGGTCCGGGTTCGAGCCCCGTGGCCGGCGAGGGCCTTTCTGTGTGGAGTTTGCATGTTCTCCCCGTGTCTGCGTGGGTTTCCTCCGGGTGCTCCGGTTTCCCCCACAGTCCAAAGACATGCAGGTTAGGTTAACTGGTGACTCTAAATTGACCGTAGGTGTGAATGTGAGTGTGAATGGTTGTCTGTGTCTATGTGTCAGCCCTGTGATGACCTGGCGACTTGTCCAGGGTGTACCCTGCCTTTCGCCCGTAGTCAGCTGGGATAGGCTCCAGCTTGCCTGCGACCCTGTAGAAGGATAAAGTGGCTAGAGGAGATGAGATGAGTTTCATTTGCCTAGACTATGTAGTTTCTGGGATATTTACATCTAAAATCTTATCAAATTTTTTGAAACACCTTGTGTTTAAATGGTGACGTTTTTTATAAGGGGACATTTCAAAGTCAAAGTCCCTCCAGTGCCAGGGCCCAGCATTCCCAGGCAGTCTCCCATCCAAGTATTACCCAGGCCCTTAAAGTGCATATCCTGGATCGATTTCATTTTTTTTTTAATATGAAAGAATGTCCCTTTACACACTCATCCAGAAGGGTAATTTTGCACAAGGCCATCTGTCTACAGCAGAAAAAAATAAAATAACAAGACATGTCTGGAAAAATCCCAAGGGAGTCTGCAGCCAGATTCGTGACGTCACCTGCGGAAGCGCCAGCAGGCTGCGTGAGCTTTACACAGTTTCAGTGCACAGTCTGTGTAGACCAAGCACTCCCATTTCTCTCTTATTGTCCAGTCTTTTGGAAAATGATGAGTACTAATCCCATCAAGATTGGTGTTGCTACACCCTCCTATGATACATCTGTTAACTATTTTAATAATTACGTGATAACGTTGAATAAATTTACAGAAAACCACCAGGTCATTTTCTCATAAACAAGCCAGCGCTGATGTAGGATTCAAAGGGAGGTGTCCCGCACGTGATGTCATGAAAATCAATGTTTGCCAGGAAATCCAAATGCCAAGTTTTTTCAGAGGCGGACCAATTCGCCTCAAATGGCTTGATGTCAACTGAATTTTTCTGGTATTGCGCAAGGTAAAAAAAATTGCACAAAATGCAAAATGTGACAGGTATTTGACCAAAGTTTAATATAAAATAGGAGAATTACATTGATCTGGCTCCTGAATTTACCTGTGATATGCACTTTAAGGCACATCAGGCAGCGCTGATCTCTGTTTCAGTAGCCCTCAACCTCTTACTTATTAGCTAGGGCTACAGTGGGGGGTTAGTCCTCTGGTAACTACAAAAGTTTGACTCCCTACTCACTTCTGTATTGCGGCATGCCTCACCAGATGGCAGTAGGTACCATTTTTATGATGGTCTTTTATATGACCTGACTGCAAATAGAACTCATGATCTTGTGGTCAATAGGCAGACATGCTAACCCCTAGACCAACTCACAGTAAGAAGACATTTATGTACTGTATATTTCGCATTTACATATGAAGGCGTCTCCAGTGTCAGAACTTTGTAACAGTCAAAAGTAAAAGCGAACTGACTTGAAAAAAGAGCAAAAAAGAGAGAGTAGTGAATGAAAATGACTGTTCATAGGTGCTATAACAAAAAAAAAACAGGACTTGTTTTGTGGACATTTCACAACACGAAGCATAACTTTAAACAGATAAAATACAACCCCAATTCCAAAAAAGTTGGGACCAAGTACAAATTGTAAATAAAAACGGAATGCAATAATTTACAAATCTCAAAAACTGATATTGTATTCACAATAGAACATAGACAACATATCAAATGTCGAAAGTGAGACATTTTGAAATTTCATGCCAAATATTGGCTCATTTGAAATTTCATGACAGCAACACATCTCAAAAAAGTTGGGACAGGAGCAATAAGAGGCTGGAAAAGTTAAAGGTACAAAAAAGGAACAGCTGGAGGACCAAATTGCAACTCATTAGGTCAATTGGCAATAGGTCATTAACATGACTGGGTATAAAAAGAGCATCTTGGAGTGGCAGCGGCTCTCAGAAGTAAAGATGGGAAGAGGATCACCAATCCCCCTAATTCTGCGCTGACAAATAGTGGAGCAATATCAGAAAGGAGTTCGACAGTGTAAAATTGCAAAGAGTTTGAACATACGGTATCATCATCTACAATGCATAATATCATCAAAAGATTCAGAGAATCTGGAAGAATCTCTGTGTGTAAGGGTCAAGGCCGGAAAACCATACTGGGTGCCCGTGATCTTCGGGCCCTTAGACAGCACTGCATCACATACAGGCATGCTTCTGTATTGGAAATCACAAAAGGGGCTCAGGAATATTTCCAGAGAACATTATCTGTGAACACAATTCACCGTGCCATCCGCCGTTGCCAGCTAAAACTCTATAGTTCAAAGAAGAAGCCATATCTAAACATGATCCAGAAGCGCAGACGTCTTCTCTGGGCCAAAGCTCATTTAAAATGGACTGTGGCAAAGTGGAAAATTGTTCTGTGGTCAGACGAATCAAAATTTGAAGTTCTTTATGGAAATCAGGGACGCCGTGTCATTTGGACTAAAGAGTAGAAGGACGACCTAAGTTGTTATCAGTGCTCAGTTCAGAAGCCTGCATCTCTGATGGTATGGGGTTGCAGTAGTGCATGTGGCATGGGCAGCTTACACATCTGGAAAGACACCATCAATGCTGAAAGGTATATCCAGGTTCTAGAGCAACATATGCTCCCATCCAGACGACGTCTCTTTCAGGGAAGACCTTGCATTTTCCAACATGACAATGCCAAACCACATACTGCATCAATTACAGCATCATGGCTGCGTAGAAGAAGGGTCCGGGTACTGAACTGGCCAGCCTGCAGTCCAGATCTTTCACCCATAGAAAACATTTGGCGCATCATAAAACAGAAGATACGACAAAAAAGACCTAAGACAGTTGAGCAACTAGAATCCTACATTAGACAAGAATGGGTTAACATTCCTATCCCTAAACTTGAGCAACTTGTCTCCTCAGTCCCCAGACGTTTACAGACTGTTGTAAAGAGAAAAGGGGATGTCTCACAGTGGTAAACATGGCCTTGTCCCAACTTTTTTGAGATGTGTTGTTGTCATGAAATTTAAAATCACCTACTTTTTCTCTTTAAATGATACATTTTCTCAGTTTAAACATTTGATATGTCATCTATGTTCTATTCTGAATAAAATATGGAATTTTGAAACTTCCACATCATTGCATTCCGTTTTTATTTACAATTTGTACTTTGTCCCAACTTTTTTGGAATCGGGGTTGTATTTCTTTCATTCTGTAATGAATAAACATAATATTTGTTGGAAAATTGCTGTGACATGAAAAGAATAAACACTCCAGGATGTGCTGTTATAGGAAAGCAATCAACATTTGAGTGATTTCAGTAACTCTACCTTGTGTCAGCAACATCAAACTTGACTTGACTTGACTATTATCAAAATTCTATTTATCTCATTTTATTAAATATAGGAATGCATTTTTGATCACTATTTTGTCGTTGCTATAGCAAGTTATGAGTATTTGAAATATGCTCTGTAATATATCAGTCCATATGTCAAAGCAATGGCCATAAATGGGGTTCACTGAGACCTGTGCGAGACATCGAAGGACGGAAGTAAAACGTACAGCGGAAATCAAAGTGACCAACATCTGCCAATGTTGTCAAAAGACGTGCGCGCCCTCTTTAGAATCCTGATGTAATCAAGGCGGATGTTTTGTTTGTTTTGATAGCAATCAGGAAAGTTTGAAAAAAGTAGGCAGTAATCGTCATTTAAACTTGTTTTTGTGCAATATCTCATTTGGAAAACAGTTTTCAAAATGGCGGCACTGACACCTGGCTGACACTTCACGTTTCAAAGTCTCACACAAGTCTTGTGAAGATCGCGCAGATAAGCGACGCCTGCCGCGGACCAAACGAACTAAATTCAACATGGCTAAAAACTGAATAGGCCGATAAGTATAATATTTAATTGCAATTAGTTGCCGGTATGAGTCATGATATAAGGTTACGAAAACCGAAAATGTAATTGAATAATACGTTAATTAAAAAATAAGGCAAGTTTAAAAATTGCTTCAGTTCTCCTTTAATACTGTATTATCTCATTCTTTTACTCTTTCTCACACTATTCCTTCACACTAATCAGTTTACAGTGATCAGTAAACAGAGGGCTTTTAAGGTATGACACAAGGATAGTGTTATTATAATACTAGCTTACGATAGTAACTTTGGCGTGTTTGAGGTTCACTTCAGCTTCTCCAGTTCCCAAAATACAGTCAGCAGAAAGCTGCCAGAACCATGCTGGGGGTTAAAATCCAAATTTATCACAGTCTCTGGAAATTTTGGAACAGCTTTCTGGTGGTAATTGAATGTGTGATAGAAATGAAATTAAATTAGCCATAAAAAAGAGGTCTGGGCATCCGTCATTGGAAACGTGAATAAAACTAAAAGGCTAAAAAGTCAGTGAGAAGTGAGGAGCGAAAAACATGAATGGATTTATTCTCTGATGGATAGATATTTTTCAAAGATCATATACACAATATGTAGTAGTAATAATAATAATAATTTCAACTTATGTAGCACCATTCTCACACCCAAGGTCATGTTACAATTATTTAAAAAAAAAAAATAGTCCACCAAAAGTGGGTCAGGATGTAATTCCAGTGGTGGAGCTGCCCACAATACCACCAAAAAGCACACAAAGGTAAATCCCACACCACCTGCACAGCCGCCGTGACGTCACCGGGCAACATTGCTTGGAACACCTCGCCATGGATTCAGAAAGCGAACACAGAACCACCACCGCACAGAGTGCTGGACAACCCTGATGTTAAAGAGAGCAACGAGCTCACTACAGTCCATAGCGAGCAGAACATGCATCATCCATGGTGGATCAAGGGCTGAAGGAAACCGACATCCAAAAGTTGCTCTGGAGCTACACCATAGCCAGCAGACAAAACATTCAAGCAAAGAATAAACATCAAACCGTACAAACACAGAAAGAAAAAAAAAGGGAAAAAAGAAAGAAAAATAACAAGAAGACAGAGTCATCTATATCCCCCGCCCTATATACCAACTATATATCAAGATTCAAGATATGATTTGTCTCATTTTTCAAGTTGTGCTGCAGGAAACCAACCTGACCTCTTTACACTGACCTCAGCAGCCCATGGCATAAGCCCAGTGGACCTTTGGTCCAGGTGAGCTAAAAATTTTAATTTCTCACATTTCTTCGTATCAAAAGGCACATTATGCATTACTTAATCAACATGTATACCAACTTTCAAGACCATACCACTCACAACACAAAATCTACCCCTAAGACTAACCTGAGAGACTCAGTCTGAAATTGTTTCCATGGAAACATAAAAAATTTAAATTTCTCAAATTTCTTAGTATGAAAAAGCACATCGACATCACCTTCTTAACATGTATACCAAGTTTCAAATCCGTATCGTGAATAGTTTTGGATATATGCTCCGGAAATGAACGATGCTCTGAGAAACTAAGTCAAAATCTATTTTTTATGTAAAAGTTTGAAAAGTACTTTTTTCCAAAAATCCAAAATAGCTAAAGGCACCAGTTCACATGTTACTTGATATGTATCCAATGTTTCATGAAGATATCTTCAGTAGTTTTAAAGATATGGCCCAGAAACAAAAACGTGACCGGACGAACGGATGAGGATAAAAAGCTCCGGTGAGAAGTGGCAGCCAAAATGCACACAGCACACTCTCAACTGGAAACAGAAACTGTAGATATTTAACAGTTATTCCACGAAATCAAGTTGTACATGAGCTGATAGCCGATGAGACAAGTAGCACCGAGTTGTCTATAAGCCATGTACAACAAGCTTGAGTGGAATAACTGTTTTATTCTATCCACATTCACTGGATTTTGAGAAACAGAGCATTTTTATTTTTATTTTTTGCAAATTCGATAAATAAAAACTTTATACAAAACGTCCGACAAAATAATTTCTGCTTAGAATATAAACAAACTGCCGAAATGACAGGAGCAATTTGTGAAAAATGCAAAAATTATAATAATTATTGAAAAATACAATAAGATACATTCTTACCATGAAAGACTTTTATTCCATATTTTGTTGCTTTTTTATTTTTGGGGTTTTGTTTTTGAGTAGAGTTTTTATTTTGTCCTCAGTTGGTTCAGCAACATGCTCTGCCATTTTGTTCTTCTTCTTCTTCTTTTGGGTTTTTTTTTTTGGCAGTTGGCAAACCAACTTAAAGGTGCATTAGCACCACGGACTGGGCGTGAGCGTGGAACAGGAGATAATGGGGAGGAAAAACAAACAAACAAACAAAACTATATTCTTTTAGCTATATCTGCTTCTTTTAAATACTTGATAACAAAGCTGCCATTTTGTTTTTCACTACTCATGGTATATGAGCTGATAACCTAGTAGTAGAATAGTCAATCAGAGCGCGCGATTGCTCATATCCAGTGAATGTGGATAGAATAAATGTCGATATGCTTCATACATGTATATAGTCTTTGGGAACCAAAATGTCATGCACAAAGCAGCTTTACAGAAATGTGGATGTAGATTTTGATCCCTAATGAGAAAAAGAGGAATGACAATGACAAGAAAAATCTCTCTGAGATGACATGAGGAAGAAAACATGGAGAATAAAATATTGGGGCATGATGCTATTGGAAAATAATCAATTTCCGAGTGGTAAGAGTAATTCTGCTTCATGTCTCACCACATCACACTGCACCATTTGTTTGCTGGCTTTCGAAAACAGCATGCCATGGAGTGTTTTTGTCCTTTGATTTTATTCAGTACTTACAGCGAAACTTAGTTGTGGCTCAGTCAACTAAGGCGCCATACCAGGGACCTGGGTTCAATTCTGACCCGAGGTCGTTTCCCGATCCCTTCTCTCTCTCCAGCTCATTTCCTGTCTCTACACTGTCCTATCCAATAAAGGTGAAAAAAGCCCCCAAAAAAATCTTTTAAAAAAAAATGTTCCTCTGTTAGCATTCCACAAAGTAGAACTCCAGCGATAATTTAACTCAGCAGGTAAGTGTTCCAAGACTGTAGTGGCTGAGTGATTAAATTAATCTAAATATATAATATGAAGCATGAGAAGGGAGAAAGGGGTGGTGGTGGCTACTTTGAAGAATCTAAAATAATATATATGTTTTGAAACACTTTTTGTTTGTCACATAGTTCCATGTGTGTTCCATATGTTGTTTCAGAGTTTTGGTGTCTTCTGTATTATTCTGCCATGTAGAAGATGTTAATACAAAAAAACAATGAATGAGGGTTTATGTTTATTTAGCACAAAAGTCTTTTAGCACAAGTTCTAAAGTCTCATCACAAATTAGTTCTTTAGCACAAGATCCAAGAACACTTAAAGGAGAACTGAAGTCATTTTTAAAATTGCTTTATTTCTTAATGAACGTGTTATTCAATTACGTTTTTGGTTTTAGTAGCCTTATATCATGACTTGTATTGGCAACTAACTGCAATTAAATATTATACTTATCAGCCGATTCGTTTTTTAGCCGTGTTGGAGTTAGTTTGGTCGGTCCACGGCAGGCGTCACTTATCCACGCAATCTTCACAAGACTTGTGCGAGACTTTGAAACGTGAAGTGTCAGCCAGGTGTCAGTGCCGCCATTTTGAAAACTGTTTTCCAAACGAAATATTGCACAAAAACGAGTTTAAATGACGATTGCTGCCTACTTTTTTCAAACTTTTCTGATTGCTATCAAAACAAACAAAACTTCCGGCTTGATTGCATCAGCATTCGAAAGAGGGCACATGCATCTTTTGACAATGTTGGCAGATGTCGGTCACTTTGATTTCCGCTGTATGTTTTACTTCTGTCCTACGATGTCTCGTACAGGTCTCAACGAATCTCATTTATAGCCATTGCTTTGCCATATGGACTGATATATTACAGAGCATATTTCAAACACTCATAACTTGCAGTGACAAAAAAGCTATCCTAAATATTCCTAAATATCATCTGAGATAAATAGAATATTGATAATAGTCAAGTCAAGTTTATTTGTATAGCACTTTTAACAATACACATTGTCATAAAGCAGCTTTACACAATTTGAACGACTTAAAACATGAGCTAATTTTATCCCTAATCTATCCCCAATGAGCAAGCCTGTGGCGACGGTGGCAAGGAAAAACTCCCTCAGATGACATGAGGAAGAAACCTTGAGAGAACCAGGCTCAAAAGGGAACCCATCCTCATTTGGGCAACAACAGACAACATGACTATAATATTAACAGTTTTAACATGAAGTCAGTTTTGATGATGTTATAAACTCTTCATTGATGGAAACTTGAGTGCTAAACTGTTCATGACAACTGAACTCCTAAAGTTAGCAAGTCAACTGTAGTCCTCAGCCATAAAAGCATTACTGTAAGAGTCCAGAGCTTCCTCCAAGTGTCAAGTCAAGTCGTCAAGTTTATTTGTTTTGCACTTTTAACAATAAACATTGTCGCAAAGCAGCTTTACAGAATTTGAACGACTTAAAATATAAGCTAATTTTATCCCCAATCTATCCCCAATGAGCACGCCTGTGGCGACAGTGGCAAGGAAAAACTCCCTCAGACGACACAAGGAAGAAACCTCGAGAGGAACCAGACTCAAAAGGGAGCCCATCCCCATCTGGGCAACAACAGACAACTTGACTATAACATTAACAGTCCTAACAAAGTCAGCTTCGTTGATGCTATAAAGCCCCCACCAATGGAAACCAGAGTGCAAAACCGTTCACGACAACCGCAGTCCCAAAGTCAGCAAGTCAACTGCAGTCCCCAGCCACAAAAACACCACTGCAAAAGTTCAGAGCATCCTCCAGGCACGACCCCCAACTGTCCACATGGGGCCGTTCTCCACAGGAGCGATGCGATGAGACTCCAACCAGACACAGGGCACCAGGATGGATTAGGCAGGTCCGAGGAGCAGAAGAGGCCAGTGTGACTTTCAACTGTCCTCATGGGGCTGTCCTCCACAGGAGCAATGCGATGAGACTCCAACCAGACACAGGGCACCAGGATGGATCAGGCAGGTCCGAGGAGCAGAAGAGGTCAGCATCTCGATCCTAGGACCAACATGTAACTCAGAGGTACAGATTTGGGGGGAGGGGGGAGAGAGAGGGAGAGAAAACAGGTTGTTAGGTATGCCCAATGTCACCTGAATAAGTAGGAACAGTATACATATTGCACTGAGTACAAGCAGGGACTCCGGCAACTAAGTATGACAGCATAACTATAAGGGGAGAGCCAGAAGATAACACAGGCATGAGGGAGCCCCGGGACATAAAGCAGCCAGCCACTACACCGTCAACAAACTCGAGTGAGCAAGTGAGTGGGGACCGATAGCATCCATACATCCCAGTTTACCAAAACACTCTATGTCTGAGGACCCTCCAGATCTACTCCTTTACCTCATAAACACCATTAACAAAAGGCTAGACTAAACAGATATGTTTTCAGCCTAGACTTAAACACTGAGACTGTGTCTGATTCCCGAACACTACTTGGAAGGCTGTTCCATAACTGTGGGGCTTTGTAAGAAAAGGTTCTGCCCCCTGATGTAGCCTTCACTATATGAGGTACCAGCAGATAGCCTGCATCTTTTGATCTAAGTAGGCGTGGCGGGTCATAGAGGACCAGAAGTTCACTCAGGTACTGTAGTACGAGACCATTTAGTGCTTTAAAGGTCAAAAGTAGTGTTTTATAATCAATACAAAATTTGATTGGGAGCCAGTGCAGTGTGGATAAGACAAGGGTGATGTGGTCATATTTTCTAGTTCTAGTAAGGACACTTGCTGCTGCATTTTGAACTAACTGGAGCTTGTTTATGCACTTATTGGAACATCCAGACAGTAAGGCATTACAATAATCCAACCTGGAGGTAATGAAAGCATGGACTAGTTTTTCCGCGTCATGAAGTGACATTAAATTTCTTATCTTAGCAATATTTCTGAGATGGAAAAAAGCTATCCAGGTAATGTTATCAATGTGAGTTTCAAATGAAAGACTGGGGTCAATAATCACTCCGAGGTCTTTTACTGCTGCATGGGAAGAAACAGAAAGGCCATCCAGAGTTACTGTGTAATCAGAAAACTTACTTCTAGCTGCATGTGGTCCTAGTACAAGTACTTCAGTCTTGTCAGAGTTAAGCAGAAGGAAGTTAATAAGCATCCAGTGTCTAATATCCTTTACACATTCCTCAATTCTATTAAGTTGGCGTCTCTCATCAGGTTTTGCAGAAACATACAACTGTGGGTCATCAGCATAACAGTGGAAACTAATATAATGTTTACGAATAATATCACCCAGAGGTAACATATATAAAGAAAAAAGCAGTGGACCCAAGACAGAACCTTGTGGAACACCAAACTTTACCTCAGTACGTCTAGAAATATCACCATTTATATCAACATACTGATAACGATCAGTTAAATAAGAGCTGAGCCAGGAGAGGGCCGTTCCCTTAACTCCCACAACATTTTCTAGTCTATCCAGAAGAATGGAATGATCAATGGCATCAAATGCTGCACTAAGGTCAAGCAACACAAGCAGCGAGACACAGCCCTGATCAGATGCCAACAGTAGGTCGTTTACTACTTTAACCAGAGCTGTTTCTGTGTTATGATGAGGTCTAAATCCTGACTGATCCATTTCATGGATGTTATTCCTATGTAAATATGAGTATAACTGCTGTGCTAACTGCTAGTTTAAAGGATTTGGGTACATAGCCAATCCTAAGAGAAGAATTTATTATTTCTAGAAGCGGTTCAATTACTTCAGGTATTATCTGTTTGAATAGACGTGTAGGTAAGGGATCTAGTACGCAAGTTGAGGCTTTTGATGCCGAGATTAATGAAAGTAATTCAGTTTCTTTTAGGGGAGTAAAACATTCTAATTGCTGATCTGATACAGTTATATTGTTAACTACAAGGTCACTTACATTGTCTGACCTTAAATTAGTAATTTGAATTTTTTGTCGGATATTCTCAATTTTGTCATTAAAAAAATTCATGAAATCGTTGCTACTACATACTACAGGTATGCATGTGTCTATAGTGGACTTATTCCTGGTTAATTTTGCTCCAGTATTAAATAGGAACCTAGGATTATTTTTGTTATCTTCTATTAGGGAGGAGAGATATGTTGATCTAGCAGCACTAAGAGCTTTTCTATATTTCAGGAAGCTCTCCTTCCACACTAATTTGAACACTACCAATTTTGTTTGATGCCATTTACGTTCCAGTTTTTGAGTGGTCTGTTTTAATGTGCGAGTGTCATCATTATAGCAGAGTGCTAATTTTTTGTCTCTGACCATTTTCCTTTTAAAAGGAGCTACATTATCTAAAGTATGGCGGAACGTTGACTCTAAGCATTCAGTTGCCTGATCAAGTTCTGCAGGGGCTGACAGTGACCCAATCAAAGTTGATAACTCTGGGAGATCATTTATAAAGCTCTGTGCAGTAGTTGATGCGAATGTACATTTAATATGTACGTGGTGAGGTGCATATATTATTACTCAGACATATTTTGAATGAGATGAGATAATGATCTGAGATAACTTCAGACTGTGGAAGTATGACTATATTTTCTATGTTTAACCTGAATGTAATTTTTAGATCGAGGGTGTGACCACCATTATGGGTCGGTCCTATGACATTCTGATTAACCCCTACTGAATCTAAAATGGACACAAACGCTGTTTTTAAAGGCTCTTCTGGGTTATCGAAGTGAATATTAAAATCTCCGACAACTAAAGCTTTGTCTAAGGAAATAACCAGATCTGAGATAAAATCTGCAAATTCAGAAAGAAACTCAGAATATGGCCCTGGGGGCCTGTAAATAATAAGTAATGGAATTAACTGGGTAGACTTATTTTTCGAGGCTACATACATTATATGAGTATGAAGAACTTCAAATGTATTAAATTTATAACCAGGTTTTTGTGTTACACCTAGATAATCATTATAAATAACCGCGACGCCTCCTCCTCTGCCAGTTAGACAAGGCTGGTGTATATAACTGTACACATATACATCCAGGAGGACTCGCTTCATTTAATGCTATATATTCATTTGGCTTAATCCATGTTTCAGTTAAACAAAGTACATTAAACTCCTGATCAGTAATGAGTTCATTAACCATTAACGCTTTAGATGTAAAAGATCTAATATTTAATAGCCCCACCTTTAGATGAAAGGTGCTGGCAGCAGCTGTACAGTCAGTATGATCTAATTTTATATTGATTAGGTTACTGGAACAAACTCTCTGAATATTTCTACCTTTTTGTTTAGCTCGGGGAACAGACACAGTCTCGATGTAGTGGACCCTGAGTGACGACTCTGTGCAGCTAGCAGACAGTCGGTTTAGCCTGTTTGTCTGCTCCCTGGCCTTAGCTATGGATTGTCAGAAATTAACTAGGCCTGTTCTGAGACTATGACCTATGCTGCAGGAAATGAAAGCAGCACCTTCCTGAGTGGGATGGATACCGTCCCGCCTTAACAGGCCAGCAGTGCCCTCAAAATTAGCCCAATTATCTATAAAGCCCACACTGTTTTCAGAGCATCGGACATCACCTTCACTAATTTAAACACCTCTACAAAGTTACTCTTAGTAACCTCAGACTGATGAAGGCGTATATCATTAGCTCCTGCATGGATAACTATCTTTGAGAACGTGTGCTTGCCTAGGACCCTAAGATTACCTGCTATGTCCGGCGCCCTGGCTCCCAGTATACACCTGACTAAAGCTGCTGGTGCCCCTAAAGGCTGAGCTAATTTCACATGCTGTATGATAGAGTCCCCTATAGCCAGAGCTCTTTCAGGTTTCTCAGCGGGTGCATCACTAAGGAGGGCAAACCTGTTCGACATGTGATGCGGAGAGGAGTGGTGCTCCCGTGGGCGAGCCTCAGCAGTAGCTTTGGCTCTACGCTTACTGTATGCTGCCGAGCCGTCACCCATTTGCCCTGCTGTAAGGGCTCTAATGCCAGAGTTGGGGGATTACTAACTCCAGCTAGGGTATCCAGACTTTCCTCTACAGAAACTACACTGTTCTCATTCTCACTGGCCTTCTCTAAAGCCTGGATATGCGCTTCTAACACTGTAATCTTCTCTGTTAGAGAGCTAACTAATCTGCACTTATCACAAGTAAAGCTATCACTAGCGATGGAGGAAGAATGACTAAACATCCTGCACTCAGCACACTGAACAGGCTGAAGGTGTGCCATGATGAAAGAATTCACATACCTTAATCGAAGATCTGTCGATATTAAAGCAGATCTTCAGATTGCCTTCAGTTCTCCTTTAATCTTTATCTATGCGTAATCTAGTAGTGATAGAATGATCTGTAGTTATATGACCCTCTGTTTTTATACTTATCAGATGGATCACAGCTTTCTTTTAGAAACTCTTATTGGCTACTTAACCGAGTGTTCAATTTAAAGGGAACAGTAGAATTACAGAAGTGAAAATTTTCACCATCTATCCCATTGTTATTACAACAACAGTTTTAAATTGCTTGGCTTGGGGACGCCACTAAAAACCAGTGTCTGAAGATGTCGGTAAATGTCCTGAAAATTGTGTAAAAAATAGGTAACAGCAGGAAGAAAGAAAATAATGAAGATGAAAAGAGGACACTGATAGAGAAAAGGAAATGAACTTTTCCAAGATTTGCATGTACATACCAATAAGTTGAGAAAAATGATTTTCATTCGTGAAGGTGAAATTTATCATGAGAAAAAAGTTGCATTACAAGTAATAGACACGACGGGTGATTAAAACTGTTAACTTTGGCATGTGAAACTGATGTTTTGATGTCTTTCTTGCACATGCGTTGATCATGGCTATGGACCCTTTTCACGTGACGTCACGACAAACGCGGCCGCCATTTTGGACGTGTACTACCAGTAGTTTACCACAGCCAACATTGAGGAACGGCAGCAAAGAAAGTGTTTATTTTCAGCAAGACTTCCATCATGCCACTATATTGTTGTGCACCTGGATGTAGTAACCATCAACAAACAAGGCAAGGGTTATCATTTTATCGGATCCCGGTAGATGCTGACCGACGGAGAAGATGGATAGCGGCATACCAACGCTTGTGTAGTGACCACTTTGTTGGAGGTAAGACGAATAAAATTAGCCAGAAAAGGCATTACATTGCTGTTAACATTCTGTGGCGGCGAGTGTGTAACCAAATAGGCTAAAATAACCCATTGTAACCTCTTTGTTCTTCTGTAGTAGCTATTAGCTAGCGTTGTGTTCCTTTGCTGTTGGTAGACTGTAGGACAGATCAGAGGCAGTGTCCTACAAACAGCGCTTAATTTGAGGGGGAGCAAGCCGGAGCACGCTCCGGAACCTCGGGCGTTGGCTCCGGCAGCTATTTACACTGGATCCGGTGATCCGACACCTCTTTTGACTATGTAACAAAATAATAATAATAATAATAATTAAATAAAAAAATGCAAGTTTATTTAGTGTTAATGTCTGATTTTGATATGTCTTGTTGGTGATTTCTCTCATGAAACAACATCCACAAAATATCTGCAGATGAACTTAATTTGCAGTGTTATTACAAAACATGCCCAGAAGCGCAGCGCCGCGCCCCTCTCCCCTCTCCTCTCCTCTTCTCTTTTTTTCCGCACCGGAGCCGCTCATCCTCTGCGCTCCGGGACCTCCCACTTTACAAATTAAGCACTGCCTACAAATAAGTGTTCAAAATAAGAGGAACATGCATTTGTCTCTTAAATCCAGGCCGTTCCCTGTAATCTGTCACAACGGTTGGAGAAAGTAATGGCAACTAGTGAATGCACAAACCGTAGAAGGTAAACTGTACACAGCGCCAGGGCAGTGTGATGGTATGTCTACTTTTAGATTGTGTTAGCTTATCAATGAACACACTCGTCACTCGACGAGTTTCACGTCTTTACGACGGATACTTAAATGTGTGTTAGGTATTATTGTTGCAGTCTAAGCAGTCATTGTAGCAGCTAGATGAGCGAGAACCGAAAGGGTCTGTGCCATAAACCGTTATTTCTGTACGGCGTTGCTAATGTGTCGTTACTGTTGTTATTTCTCCCTCTGCTCGCCCTGTAAATGCCCTACGTCGCTGGATAGCGAAGGTATTTTCTGCATCTCGCTCCTTTTTCTTGTATGTTCTCCGTTTGTCGCCATTCAAACTCGAGCCGAAGTCCGCTACATGTCCAAAATGGTGGTCGCGTTTACGAAGGTCACGTGACTGAAAAGGGTCTATAGATGCATTTCCACACTTAACATGCACAGCAGCAAAAATTATGGCTTCCAGTCCCTAAGCAATCATAATAAACCCCTTTCTATATCAAGATGAGTATTTTTTTTTTTTATTATTGTGACCATAATCCAGAGTTGTGCTAAAGAACACAAAGTTATTCTAAGAGACTTTAGAACTTGTGCAAAAATACTTTTGTGCTAAATAACCGGATACCTGAATGAGTAGGGGTGGATAAACTTTTGACTGGTATGGCATATATCCTACAAATCACTGATACTGTATAAATCACTTATGGATTTAATTTGCACTTTAAAAATCTGCCTCTTCCCTTGGTTCATTACATATCTTGTATTCACTGTCTGTGCACTATTCACTGTCTTTGTTTTGTTTTGTTATATTTTACAGCCTTTGCGTTGGTATCCATCCATCCATCCATCCATCCATCCATCCATCCATCCATTATCTGTAACTGCTTATCCTGTCCTACAGGGCCACAGGCAAGTTGGAGCCTATCCCAGCTGACTATGGGCGAGAGGCGGGGTACACCCTGGACAAGTCAGCAGGTCAGTCCACTACACTGCCGTGCCACCCATAATAATAATAATAATAATAATAATAATAATATGAAGCATGATTGTGGGAAGAAGAGAACTGAGAAATGAAAATGTCTTCTGATGTTCTGTGTGGAAGAGATGGAGAGGGGGTTGGTGCAAAACTTTCTTGCTTGTCGAGAAAGAGAGAGATGGGAATTTAACTTGGAGTTCAGATATTCCGTACCTGAACTTCTAGGACTTCCAGAAAGCACTCGAGCAAACCCTTTAACTCTCAACAGTCTATTCTGAGGTCTAACATTTTGCATTCAGACAAAAAAAAATGCAATCTGATTAATAATTGAACAACAGTCCAGAATGAGAACCACTGCTGTCTGCTCACTGATGGACTGAATTGTACTGGATTTTCATTTCAGAAAAGAAAACAAAAAAGAAAGTTATTAATTCCTGTGATGACTTATGATGTCCAGCTAAAGTGCAAGCTCTTAATTTCTCTCCCAGTCTGTTTATCAGTGGCTGAATTAAAGATTAACCTTTCAAAACTGTCTGGCATTTTCTCCGTCCCCTCAAATGCAAAATTAATGCACATTTTTTAATCATTAGTTTAATTTCCAGCGTGATACTTTTGTTCCTTTGGCTGTTGAACTGTTACGGGGTATTACAACCCTTCAAATTATTTGCTTCCTGCTGGTGTTCTTTTTTTGAATAATAATTTATTTTTCTGAATAATTCATTAAGTATCATTAGCCAAGCGTGGAGGATCTCATTTAGCACGGAGGATCTCTTTCTTATGTGGGCTTGACACACAATCAAAGTTTTTATTGGTGCAGAAAATGTGTGATCTACACACATCCTTACAGCAGTTAGTGGCTATCTGAGTGTGAGTGTGGTCCATTGCTTGTGCTGCTGTAAGAACAAGGATTCAATTAAACTGTCACTAGAAAAACAAAGCAGAACAAAAATACAGCTGAAACAAGAAAGAATTGAAAGTCAATTAAAGGATTAAACCAAATATGGCACAAATGACATCACAGAACTACATCAAAAACATAAACGAAAACCAAACCATGGCACAGATGCTTTTATTCAGGTATTTCTTTTACCTTAAAGTAAGTAAACTTTTATAGTGCACCTTTTATTCTTCTACAAGCTGGAATTAAAATGGATTTTTGGGGGTTCACACCATTTGATTTACACAACATGCCTGCCACTTTAAAACCCTTTGGTGACTGACCCCTTGAAAATCGTTCCTCCAGGAACGATGACGTTTCAGTTGTCAAGACAACGGAAAAACTAAAATACAAGAGCATTTTGTTTTGTGCACAAGAGCATTGTGACGTATCTTTCTGTTTTGTATTTTAGTTTTTCCGTTGTCTTGACAACTGAAACGTCATCGTTCCTGGAGGAACGATTTTCAAGGGGTCAGTCACCAAAGGGGTGCAAATTGTTGTTTTATTGTGACACAAACAATAATTAAGATGAAAAAAAAAGAAATCTGGAGTGTGCATAGCGATTCACACACACCCTCAAAGTCAGTACTTTGTAGAGACACCTTTTGCTGCAATTACAGCTGCAAGTCTCTTGGGGTATGTCTCTATTAGCTTAGCACATCTAGCCACTGGGATTTGTGCCCATTCCTCAAGGCAAAACTGCTCCAACTCTTTCAAGTTAGATGGGTTGTGTTGGTGTACAGCAATCTTCAAGTTATGCCACAGATTCTCAACTAGATTGAGATCTGGGCTTTGATTAGGCCATCCCAAGACATTTAAATGTTTCCCTTTAAACCACTCCAGTGTAGCTTTAGCAGTATGTTTAGGGTCATTGTCCCGCTGGAACGTGAACCTTTGTCCCAGTCTCAAACCTCTGGCTGACTCAAACAGGTTTTCCTCCAGAGTTGCCCTGTATTTAGTGCCATCCATCTTTCCTTCAGTCCTGACCAGCTTTCCTGTCCCTGCAGATGACAAACATCCCCGCAGCATGATGCTGCCACCACCACTTTAGGAATGGTGTTCTCAGGGTGTTGGGTTTGCGCCACACATGGTATTTCCCATGCTGTCCAAAAAGATCAATTTTAGTCTCATTTGACCAGAGAATCTTCTTCCATGTGTTTGGGGAGTCTGCCACATGCTGTTGGGCAAACTCCAAACATGTTTTCTTAAGCAATTACTTTTTTCTAGCCACTCTTCCATAAAGCCCCATTCTGTGGAGTGTACAGCTTAAAGTGGTCCTATGCACAGATACGCCCATCTCCTCTGTGGATCTCTGCAGCTCCTTCAGTGTTATCTTTGGTGTCTTTGTTGCATTGCTGATTAATTCCCTCCTTGCTCCGTTTGTGAGTTTTGGTGGGCAGCATTCTCTTGTCAGGTTTGTAGTGGTGCCATATTCTTTCCATTTTATTATAATGGATTTAATGGTGCTCTGTGGGATATTCAAAGTTTGGGATATTTTTTATGACCCAACCCTGATCTATACTTCTCTACAACTTTGTGTCTGACCTGTTTAGAGCAGGGGTGTCCAAACTGATCCATAAAGGGCCGTGTGGCTGCAGGTTTTCATTCCAGCCATGCAGCAGCACACCTGATTTGGCTTATTCAATCAACTGACACACCCACCCTTTAATCAAGGGTGGGTGTGGCTGCAAGTATTTGACTGTGTGAAGACAGTTCAGTTGATTGAATGAGCCAAATCAGGTGTGCTGCTGCATGGCTGGAATGAAAACCTGCAGCCACACGGCCCTTTATGGATCAGTTTGGACACCCCTGGTTTAGAGGTTTCTTGGTTTTCAGGTTGCTTGCTTAGTCATGTTGCAGAGTCAGGGTCCTTCCAGAACAGGTTGATTTATACAGACATCATGTGACAGATCATGTGACACTTTCATTGCACACAGGTGGATCTTTATCAACTAATTATGTCACTTATGAAGTGAATTATTTGGAGCAGCGCTTATTTAGGGGTTTCATATGAAAGGGGGTGAATACTTATGCACACTCCAGATTTCTGTTTTTTTTTCCATCTTAATTATTGTTTGTGTCACAATAAAAAAAGCAATTTGCATATTTAAAGTTGTAGGCATGTTGTGTAAATCAAATGGTGCTCATTTTCCAAAAATCCATTTTAATTCCAGCTTGTAATGTGACAAAACAGGACAAACACCAAGGGGGAGGAATACTTTTGCAAGACACTGTACCTTTACAACTTTAACAATTAGACTAAACACTGCTGTTTGTCAGCACTGGCAATGTCATATTATTGGCATGTCATTTCAAAGCATCAGTGACTCATGAAATAAATCCAGACCTCCGTTGTACCTCCCTGTTGTCCATCATGACTACATTACTTTACAATATGTTTATAGGCATGTGTAGCTTCTGTGTGAAAAATTAAATAGAAATCACTCCAGGACAATATAAATGTGAGAACATTTAAAAATAAATAAATAATAATGTCCATGAAACGTCATAGGTGATACATTATGTCATGTAGACAGCTGAATATTCTCAATGAGCTGACGATTTGCTGTGGCTCTGAGGCACTGTTTACAGTCGGCTTATTTATTTTCCCTTGAGGTTTGCAACCATGAAGTGAGCGAGCGGAGTAACACAGATTGGAGCGCGGCCTACAGATGGCAAGAAGAGGATTTTGAGAACAACCAAGAGAGCAACGCAAAGCCACACAACATGAGTCCATTAAACCAGCTCTAGCCTCCTCCGACCCTCATTAAACACCCAGACACGCCTTGTTAAAGGACAAGCCAGGTTTGTGCTTAATGACCTTGAAAGAAATGTAATTGACTGGGCATTACTATCCAAATGGCTCCCAGCACATACATGTTTACCATGGATGCTTTTATAGGCCTATTTCTTGTGCAACAACACATCTTAAAAGTATTTTTAATGTTTTTTTTTTTTTTTACCTTACAGGCCATATGAGTTCAATATTTTGTATATGACTACCACTGAAATTATTTACATGATCCAGAAAATACTATGTTGTATGAGGAAATAAAAGTTTGGCACTGTGTACAAACAAAAGTGACATTTTTATTTAATTTTTACAGTGATGAAAATGATAATCAATTATTATGAAAGAATTGAGCAACACTAGGGGAAGCTATAGCTAAATGGTTAGAGAACCAGCTTTGAGACCAAAAGGTTGCTGGTTTAATTCCCTAAACCAGCAGGATTGGCTCAAATTCCCTTAAGCAAGGCACCTAACACCCAACTGCTCCAGCAAGTGGGGTGGTGTACCTTGTGTCTGATTAGCCAAAGAAAAACTGATGATGTGATTGTCATTGGGGGCAAGAACCTGGCCATACCCTGTAATAATACTGAATGAGTTAAATCCAAACCCCTCTAAGAAATAAATTTTCATTTGGCTGATGCTTTTATCCAAAACAGCTTACTTTTATAACAGCTGAACATTCAAAGGCTGAAGAACCCAACAGTGGAATATTGGCAGTGCTGGGATTTAAACTCATGCCCTTCCAATCATCATCCACAGCCTAATCTACCACTTCCCAAGGCTAAAGTACAGAATTCCTTCACAACAGCTAACAATTTTAATTCAGCCTATAAATCATGTCAACTTGAATCTAAAGTGCAACATTGGTTGACAGTGAATAGGCAAAATATAATTGTAAACTTTTAAATAATGAGTGCTCCAGCTCCAGAGTCCCTGATTCAATCCTGAGTTTTGGTTGCCGTCTCCATGGATGCAAAAAGTTTGCGAACCCTTCCTTTAGTAATGCTAATTAAACTGGAGCTGTCCATTCAGCACCATCTACAACACCACAAACTACATACTGTCGGTGGATAGGTGGGTGGGGCATTGGGGTATCTCATTGGACAGAATGCATTGTATGCATTCATTCTCTACTGTATGTCATGTTTACAATACGTGTCTCAGCTGTTCATATTCCAAAGTGATAACAAGATGCACCAGTGAGAAACAAAGCATGTAAACATTTATATACAGTATATACGCCTCTCACAAACCCGCAGATGGGTAAAGTCACAGATCTCTTCTCTTCCTTCTAATCAACCTCCTCCTCTCATATTCGTCTGTCCTCTTTCTGTGCAAACTTTCACACACTGTTGTGGTTAGTTTCCACCACTTTGTCCTGCTGCTGATGCAGGTCTGCCAGTTGCTGAGGACACCCCCACATTTCAATGCCAATTTACACGTGTCCTTATACCTAAGCAGTGGATGACTGACCAGACGTGAGCCATGAACAAGTTCACCAAACAAGAGCTGTTTTTGAGGTCTGTTATCGTCCATTCGACAGATATGGCCAAACCAGCATAGGCGACTGCGAACTAGAATGGTTTCGATGTCCTCAGCTCCCGCATGCTTTAGGACCTCTCCATTGCTGACAAAGTGATCCCATTTCACGTTGAAAATGAGATGGAGATAGCACTGTTGAATTGTGCGAAGTTGCTTGATCTCGTATTGATGGAGTGTCCATGTTTCGCTACCGTACAATAAAAGTGGCAGTAAGCATTGGTTGAACACAGCTACTTTGTCATGGTCGTTAAGTCACGAGAGCCAAAGACCCTTTTACCATTTATAGATGGGAACAGATCCCTAATAGTTAAGCATTAAAACATACCTGTGTTAGGTGTTTTTCAGGATTTTTTTCCCCCACAAATTTTAGTTGATGTACTGTAGAGTTTAAATTCCTTTAAAAACTGGGCTGGGTTTCCCAAAAGCCTCTTAATGCTAAAAGCATCTTAACTAGGAGAGAGAGTGTTTGTTCATTGTGATGCTCGTTCTACCATTTAACAATGATCTTTGTGCGACGATGCTTTTGGGAAACCCACTCATGAACAGTTAACAGTTTCACAAGTTTTCTAGTTGATAGGGTTCTGGTTGATAGGGTTTCCAGGTTCAACATACAACCTTTTTGGGATTTGCAAAAGATACTAAACAAAGAACCCTCTGTGCGACAATGCAGAACATCTACTAGGACTATTTTTCTGTATGTATTTCTTTGTGTGTTGATTAAATATTAGACTCATTTCCAGGTGATGAAGTATGACTTGAAATTATGAAGACCCATCACTGGGAATCTTTATTTATGGATTTTGTTTTTAGTGAAATACACACATTTAGGAGCGGATGAAAAACAAGGCCAGTGTGTTAAATTCTAAAGTAAAGATTTGCATAAACTAGACTTCTTTGTCGAAATCTAACACTCTGTTATAGAAATGAATTAGTCATACAAAAGACCACATTACAATAAAAAAATGTCTTCAAGAGCACCTTGTTCTATGATCAGGGTTTTGACTTCTTTTGGATTTAAAAAAAAAAGATAACTGAAGGCAAATTTTTTATTATCAAAATTCTATTTATCTCATTTTATTAAATATAGGAATGCATTTTTGATCGCTATTTTGCCACTGCTATAGCAAGTTATGAGTGTTTGAAATATGCTCTGTAATATATCAGTCCGTATGTCAAAGCAACGGCCGTAAACGAGATTCGCTGAGACCTGTGCGAGACACCGTAGGACGGAAGTAAAATGTACAGCGGAAATCAAAGTGACCAACATCTGCCAACGTTGTCAAAAGACACACGCGCCCTCTTTCGAATGCTGATGTAATTGAGCCAGGAGTTTTGTTTGTTTTGATAGCAATCAGGAAAGTTTGAAAAAAGTCGGCAGTAATCGTCATTCAAACTCGTTTTTGTGCAATATGAATTCGTTTGGAAAACAATTTTCAAAATGGCGGCACTGACACCTGGCTGACACTTGACGTTTCAAAGTCTCGAACAAGTCTCGTGAAGATCGCGCGGATAAGTGACGCCTGCTGTGGACCAAACGAACTAAATTCAACATGGCTAAAAACCGAATAGGCCGATAAGTATAATATTTAATTGCAATTAGTTGCCAATACGAGTCACGATATAAGGTTACTAAAACCAAAAACATAATTGAATAACATGTTAATTAAGAAATAAAGCAAGTTTAAAAATGACTTCAGTTCTCCTTTAAGCAGACATGAAAATCATATTCTACATATTCCTACTTACATTTTGTTTTCTTTTTACTCTGATGTTCCTTCCTCAGGCATTATACTCCACACTCTCTGAAAACAACATTATCCTTTTAACCTGTACCTTTCCTTGTTGTTGGTTAGGCGACATGGTGGTGTCATGGTTAGCACTGTTGCCGCACAGCAAAAAGATTCTGGGTTTGAGCCTAGCGGCCAATGGGGGCCTTTCTGTGTGGAGTTTGCATGTTCTCGCCATGTCTGCGTGGGTTTCCTCCAAGTGCTCAGGTTTCCCACACAGTCCAAAGACATGCAGTTAAGTTAACATGGAGTGGCCTTTGGCTGAAGGTTGGGCTGAAGTGCCCTTTAGCAAGGCACCAAACCCCCAACTGCTCCTCAGGTGCTGTAGCATAGCTGCCCATTGCTCTGGGAATGTATGTGTGCTCATTGCTCACTTATGTGTGTGCTCACTGCTTCAGATAGGTTAAATGCAGAGGATGAATTTCACTGTGCTTGAATATGCATGTGACATATAAGGGCTTGTTCTTTGGATGGATGCCATCAAAGGTTCATCCTTTGTACCTCAAGCCATGTCTGCGTGGGTTTCCTCCAGGTGGTCAGGTTTCCCCCACAGTCCAAAGACATGCAGTTAGGTTAATTACTCTATTTTTAAAGTAGACGTTTAAATGATTTTAGGTACATACCATACCTTCGGTTTTAAAGCTTTAAAGATTCACTGTGTTTATCTTTACAGGTAAAATATACGTAATAAAAGGTTAGAAGACCAACTCAGCAGCAAGGAAGAGTAAAACGTCACACCCTTGTTTGTCTGAGAGTGTGGAACTAAAACAGGTTAGATCCGGATCACTAACCTTGTTTATTTAGCTTTGTCGATACTTATAATACATATTTAATATAGCATCTAATAAATAATTGATGAAACAACAAGAACAACAACAACGTCTGCACTAGAGTGGTTTATATATACAGTATTAATTTTGTAGGACATTTTTACAGTAAAAAAAAAACACGTGCAGAAAAAAAAATCAAAAGTAGAAAGAAAACGGGCCTCAGTGTGTGTGTTTTTGTGTGTGTGTTCCTGCTGAGGCCTGTTTTCTTTCTCCTTTTGATTTTTATTTTTTCTGCACGTGTTTTGGGTTTTTTTTCTTGTAAAAATGTTCCGCTAGAGGGCGCTGGAGCACCGTGGGTTTTATTTTAGAGCTCTGTGAAACGATTTCACAAGCCATACAGCAATGCTCCTCAGTTCAGGATTCATCATCACGTTTTCTTGATAAAACCTGAATTTTGGTTTAAATGTAACTCTCCAAATATGATCTCAGGATAGATGTTAAATATTAGTTAAAAAAAAAAAGGTTGGGTGATCATGTTTAACCTGAATCCAAAATGTAGATCAGTGTAAAATAAACTTTATACTTTGTGATGCTTAATCCAAGCTTACCCTCAATGTATGCATGTTTGATTGTTTGTTTATTTATTCATTTACTTATTAGTTTAATTACTCTACTTAATATTT